>NC_084615.1:21149336-21181836 GCF_033978795.1 Nerophis ophidion
TAATACGGGGAGATGGGATGTGAATGGAGGAGGGTATTAGTAAAGTATTGAAGTTGCCTGGAGGTGTTGTTTTAGAGCGGTTTTGAAGGAATATAGAGATGCACTTACTTTTACACCTGTTGGGAGTGCATTCCACATTGATGTGGCATAGAAAGAGAATGAGTTAAGACCTTTGTTAGATCGAAATTTGGGTTTAACGTGGTTTGTGGAGCTCCCCCTGGTGTTGTGGTTATGGCGGTCATTTACGTTAAGGAAGTAGTTGGACATGTACTTCGGTATCAGGGAGGTGTAGCGGATTTTATAGACTAGGCTCAGTGCAAGTTGTTTTACTCTGTCCTCCACCCTGAGCCAGCCCACTTTGGAGAAGTGGGTTGGAGTGAGGTGTGATCTGGGGTGGAGGTCTAAAAGTAACCGGACTAGCTTATTCTGGGATGTTTGGAGTCTAGATTTGAGGGTTTTGGAGGTGCTGGGGTACCAGGAGGTGCAAGCATAATCGAAGAAGGGTTGAATGAGAGTTCCCGCTAGAATCCTCAAGGTGCTTTTGTTGACCAGAGAGGAGATTCTGTAGAGGAATCTCGTTCTTTGGTTGACCTTTTTGATCACCTTGGTTGCCATTTTATCACAGGAAAGATTAGCCTCTAGAATGGAACATAGGTAGGTGATCTCATCCTTCCTGGTGATAACAATGTCACCCACTTTTATAGTGAAGTCACTGACCTTCTTAAGTTTGATATGGGACCCAAATAGGATGGATTCCGTTTTACCTAAGTGTATGGATAGCTTGTTGTCAGCGAGCCAGGTGCAAATATTGAGGAGTTCAGCACTGAGGATTTGTTCCACCTGTGACTTGTCCTTGCCGGATACCAGCAGGGCCGAGTCATCCGCATACAGGAACAATTCACAGTGGCATGCTGATGGCATGTCATTCACGTATATTAGGAACAGTAAAGGTCCTAGTATACTGCCTTGGGGGACTCCACAGCTTACTGAGAGGGGAGGGGACATGGTGCCGTTCACCTCTACCACCTGTTTCCTCCCCTCCAAGTAAGATTGCATCAAGCTTGATGAGGTTTCGTCGAATCCGATTGCTCGGAGCTTATCCAACAATATAGCGTGGTTAACGGTGTCAAAGGCCTTCTGAATGTCCAGCATGACCATGCCGCAGTATTTTCGCGCGTCCACCTCATGTTTGATGTGGTCGGTCGGATAGAGAAGGCATGTGTCAGTGGAGTGGTTTGTTCTGAAGCCGGATTGGATGAAGTAGTCTTGTGATTTTTCCCACACCTATTTATAAAAGGATCTTACATATATTGAATCTTATTTTGTGCTGAACTATTGTCAAACTGTTGACAAAAATGAGGAAAAATATCCTACATTAAGTTGTAAATCTCATTCTTGCACCATGACCCGGACATTTTTTGAGATGCTGAGTAAATTTAGCACCATCTGGCACAGGCAGGTGCATGAATAAATAGGAAAAAAAAATAAACAATAATTGAAAATGCCTTTGCCAAAGCTACCAAAAACCACACATATTTCTCTCCACGTTCACGTGACACATTCCGAACCCTGAGCATGTATTATCGGTAATTAGTGCGCGGCCTCGGCCTGCAGGGGGAGCCTGGGCACGACAGATGTTTGACACTTGAAATCCGGCGGGGCCCCTGGCTGAAGGAAGCCAGGACAAATCAGTGCAATCATGCAGGTGTCTGGGGTGGTGGGGGGACGGGGACAAAGGGACGCCGTCTGTCTGACGCTTTGCCAGATCTCCTGGCGGCGCCTCCGCCCGCTCGGAACTAGCAGACAGCTGACCGCCCTCACGAGCGCCACATCGCCCTCAGCTTCCCCGCAGATGCCGCGCAGGACGCCACGAGGGTCTCGCCTCGCGACAACCAGGTCCACGTGTTCGGTGTCGAGCCCTTTGAAAGCCACCTGCCACTTCCTGTTAGGCCAAACATGTCCAACCTTCAAATTTACTCCCTTTTTTTCCTTCCCCCGTGTTTCTTCCGCGCACGCCACCTCCATTTGTCAACCAAGTGATGCATTTACGTGCGAACGCCAATCTATCAAGCAGTCGGCGCATGCACGCCTCGATCGGGCCCGATGCTGTACACGCATGCACATTTCAGATACGGAGTAAATCTCAAAATTAAAAACGCCCCGCAACCTGCGTGCTTCATTGCCGCCGCTCGTATTAGCCGCCGATATCCCTGGCCAGGTGCGTTGCGTACTCTCAGGCCTGACATTTACGGCGCGCGCGTGAAATTAACGATTCCCGCGGTAAAAATATCACGGTTGCGTTTTAGCTGAAATACGCCGGAGCGTGAATCACTGACAGATGGCGTCGGAGTTGGAGCCGTCTGTCACACAATCGCCGCAATACTGCGGCGATCACGTTAAAGTGGATCTCGTCAAAACTGCTCTTAATCTCGCCGTGATTTGTCACCCGAACGGAATAAAAAACACGGCAGACAGACTCGTCATCATCGTTATGTTATATTGGCGACAGAGGAAAGTCTCTTGAGCCTTTTTTTGATTATGAATGACTGTCAATTCCAGACTATAAGCCCCTATATTTTTTTACCTACACTTTGAACACTGTGGCTTAAAAGACGGTGCTACTAATTTATGGATTTATCTTTGCTGACGGCCGTAATAAAAATAGTTTAAAAACGTTTCAATTTCTGTGCTATGTCCTATTTTTCAGATTGCTTTAAACCAGACGAAGAGGGCTGTTTGGTCTTCTCGCCGCCCATAGCGCTGCTACTCGTACAGTTTCCTCATTCATCGTTTCGAGCAACTTTTTTAAGTTTTATAACTACAACTTTTTGTACTTTGTTTCACTAAAAACTCACACTTGATTATGAATGACTGTCAATTCCAGACTATAAGCTCCTACATTTTTTACCTACACTTTGTACTCTGTGGCTGAAAAGATCGTTCTACTAATTCATGTATTCTCTTTGCTGACGGCTGTAATAAAATATAGTTTAAACACGTTTTAATGTTTGCGCTATGTCTTTTCTTTCAGAGTGCTTTAAACCTGACAAAGAAGGCTGTTTCGTCTTCTAGCCGTCCATAGCGTTTTTACTCGCACAGGTTCAGCATTCATCTCTCCAAGCAACGTTTGACAGTTTTACAATATATCTACAACTTTTAGTACTTCATTTCACTAGAACCTGACACTTGATTATGATTGACTGTCTATTCCGGACCATAAGCCCCTACATTTTTTTTTACCTACACTTTGTACCCTGTGGCTGAAAAGACCGTTCTACTAATTCATGTATTCACTTTGCTGACGGCTGTAATAAAAAAATAGTTTAAACACGTTTTAATGTTTGCGCTATGTCTTTTCTTTCAGAGTGCTTTAAACCTGACAAAGAGGGCTGTTTCGTCTTCTGGCCATCCATAGCCTTTCTACTCATACAGATTCCGCATTCATCGTTCCACATTACGTTTGAAAGTTTTCCAATATAACTAAAACTGTTTTTTACTCCGTTTCACTCAAAACTCACACTTGAGTATGACTGACTGTCAATTCCATACTATACGATCCTTAATTTTTTTACCTACACTTTGAACACTGTGGCTTATTAGATGGTGTAGTAATTTATGGATTTCTCTTTGCTGACGACTGTAATAAAAAATAGTTTAAAATCGTTTCAATGTTTGTGCTCGATGTCCTTTCTTTCAGAGTGCTTTAAACCGGACATAGAGTGCTGTTTGGTCTTTTCGCCGCCCAAAGCCTTTTTACTCGTACGGATTCCTTATTCATTGCTCCAAGCAACATTTGTAAGTTTTATAATATAACTACAACTGTTTGTACTTTGTTTCACTAAAAACTCACACTTGATTATGAATGACTGTCAATTCCAGACTATAAGCCCCTACATTTTTTTTTACCTACACTTTGTACTATGTGGTTTAAAAGACAGTGCTACTAATTCATGGATTTTTTTTTGCTAACGGCCGGATTAAAAATACTTTAAAAATGTTTTAATGTCTGCGCTATGTCCTTTCTTTCAGAGTGCTTTAAACCTGACAAAGAGGGCTGTTTCGTCTTCTGGCCGTCCATAGCCTTTCTACTCGTACAGATTCCACATTCATCGCTCCACATTACATTTGAAAGTTTTACAATATAACTAAAACTGTTTTTTACTTCGTTTTACTCAAAAGTCACGCTTGAGTATGATTTACTATCAATTCCAGACTATACGATCCTTAACTTTATACCTACACTTTGAACACTGTGGCTTATTAGATGGTGCTAGTAATTTATGAATTTATCTTTGCTGACGGCCGTAATAAAATTTGTTTAAAAACTTTTCAATGTCCGTGCTATGTCCTTTTTTTCCAGAGTGCTTTAAACCGGACGAAGAGGGCTGTTTCGTCTTTTAGCCGTCCTTAGCGTTCTACTGATACGGTTTCCTCATTCATCGCTCCGAGCAACTTTTTTGAGTTTTATAACAAAACTACAACTTTTTGGACTTTGTTTCACTAAAAACTCACACTTGATTATGAATGACTGTCAATTCCAGACTATAAGCCCCTACATTTTTTTACCTACACTTTGAACACTGTGGCTTAAAAGACGGTGCAACTAATTAATGGATTTCTCATAGCTGACGACTGTAATAAAAAAATAGTTTAAACACGTTTTAATGTTTGCGCTATGTCTTTTCTTTCAGAGTGCTTTAAACCTGACGAAGAGGGCGGTTTCGTCTTCTAGCCGTCCATAGCGTCCCTACTTGTACAGATTCAGCGGTCATCTCTCTAAGCAACGTTTGAAAGTTTTACAATATAACTACAACTGTTAGTACTTCATTTCACTAAAAACTGACACTTGATTATGATTGACTGTCAATTCCAGACTATAAGCTCCTACATTTTTTTACCTACACTTTGTAGTCTGTGGTTTAAAAGACAGTGCTACTAATTCATGGATTTCTTTTTGCTAACGGCCGAATTAAAAATACTTTAAAAATGTTTTAATGTCTGCGCTATGTCCTTTCTTTCAGAGTGCTTTAAACCTGACAAAGAGGGCTGTTTCGTCTTCTGGCCGTCCATAGCCTTTCTACTCGTACAGATTCCGCATTCATCGCTCCACATTACGTTTGAAAGTTTTACAATATAACTAAAACAGTTTTTCACTTCGTTTCACTCAAAACTCACACTTGAGTATGATTGACTGTCAATTCCAGACTATACGATCCTTAATTTTTTTACCTACACTTTGAACACTGTGGCTTATTAGATGGTGCTAGTAATTTATGGATTTTTCTTTGCTGACGGCCGTAATAAAAATAGTTTAAAACCGTTTCAATGTTTGTGCTAGATGTCCTTTCTTTCATAGTACTTTAAACCGGACGTAGAATGCTGTTTTGTCTTTTCGCCGTCCTTAGCCTTTCTACTCGTACGGATTCCTTATTCATCGCTCCGAGCAACTTATTTGAGTTTTATAATATAACTACAACTTTTTGTACTTTGTATCACTAAAAACTCACACTTGATTATGAATGACTGTCAATTCCAGACTATAAGCCCTACATTTTTTTTACCTACACTTTGTACTCTGTGGTTTAAAAGACAGTGCTACTAATTCATCGATTTCGCTTTGCTGACGGCCGGAATAAAAATTGTTTTAAAATGTTTTAATGTCCGCGCTATGTCCTTTCTTTCAGAGTGATTTAAACCAGACATAAAGGGCTGTTTCGTCTTCTAGCCGTCCATAGCGTTTCTACTTGTACGGATTCCTTATTCATCGCTCCAAGTAACGTTTGTAAGTTTTACAAGATAACTACAACTGTTTGTACTTCATTTCACTAAAAACTGAAACTTGATTATGATTGACTGTCAATTCCAGACTATTAGCTCCTACATTTTTTACCTACACTTTGTAGTCTGTGGTTTAAAAGACAGTGCTACTAATTCATGGATTTCTTTTTGCTAACGGCCGAATTAAAAATACTTTAAAAATGTTTTAATGTCTGCGCTATGTCCTTTCTTTCAGAGTGATTTAAACCAGACATAAAGGGCTGTTTTGTCTTCTTGCCGTCCATAGCATTCTACTTGTACGGATTCCTTATTCATCGCTCCAAGTAACGTTTGTAAGTTTTACAAGATAACTACAACTGTTTGTACTTTGTTTCACAAAAAACTCACACTTGATTATGAATGACTGTCAATTCCAGGCTATAAGCCCTACATTTTTTTTACCTACACTTTGAACACTGTGGCTTCTAAGACGGTGCTATTAATTAATGGATTTATCTTTGCTGACGGCCGTAATAAAAATAGTTTTAAAACGTTTCAACGTCTGTGCTATGTCCTTTTTTTCAGAGTGCTTTAAACCTGACAAAGAGCGCTGTTTCGTCTTTTAGCCGTCCTTAGCGTTGTTACTCATACGGATTCCTCATTCATCGCTCCAAGCAACTTTTTAAAATTGTATAATATAACTACAACTTTTTCTACTTTGTTTCACTAAAAACTCACATTTGATTATGAATGACTGTCAATTCCAGACTATAAGCCCCTAATTTTTTTTACCTACACTTTGTACTCTGTGGTTTAAAAGACAGTGCTACTAATTCATGGATTTCTCTTTGCTAACGGCCGGAATACAAATAATTAAAAAATGTTTTAATATCTGCGCTATGTCCTTTCTTTCAGAGTGATATAAACCAGACGTAAAGGGTTGTTTCGTTTTCTAGCCGTCCATAGCGTTTCTACTCGTACTCATTCCTTATTCATCGCTCCAAGTAACGTTTGTGAGTTTTAAAATATTACTACAACTGTTAGTACTTCGTTTCACTAAAAACTCACACTTGATTATGATTGACTGTCAATTCCAGACTATATGCCCCTACTTTCTTTAACCTACACTTTGTACTCTGTGGTTTAAAAGACAGTGCTACTTATTTATGGATTTCTCTTTGCTAACGGCCGGAATAAAAATTGTTTGAAAATGGTTTACTTTCTGCGCTATGTCCTTTCTTTCAGAGTGATTTAAACCAGACGTAAAGGGCTGTTTCGTCTTCTAGCCGTCCATAGCCTTTCTACTTGTACGGATTCCTTATTCATCGCTCCAAGCAACGTTTGTAAGTTTTACAATATAACTACAACTGTTTGTACTTTGTTTCACTAAAAACTCACACTTGATTATGAATGACTGTCAATTCCAGACTACAAGTTCCTACATTTTTTTACCTACACTTTGTACCCCGTGGCTTAAAAGACGGTGCTACTAATTCATGGATTTCTCATTGCTGACGACGGTAATAAAAAAAATAGTTTAAACACATTTTAATATTTGCGCTGTCTTTTCTTTCAGAGTGCTTTAAACCTGACAAAGAGGGCTGTTTCGTCTTCTAGCCGTCCATAGCGTTCCTACTCGTACAGATTCTGCATTCATCCCTCCACACTACGTTTGAAAGTTTTACAATATAACTAAAACTGTTTGTACTTCGTTTCACTCAAAGCTCACACTTGAGTATGATTGACTGTCAATTCCAGACTATACAATCCTTAATTTTTTACCTACACTTTGAACACTGTGGCTTATTAGATGGTGCTAGTAATTTATGGATTTCTCTTTGCTGACGGCCGTAATAAAAATAATTTAAAATCGTTTCAATGTTTGTGCTGGATGTCCTTTCTTTCAGAGTGCTTTAAACCTGGACGTTGAGTGCTGTTTGGTCTTCGAGCCGTCCATAGCCTTCTACTCGTACAGATTACGCATTCATCGCTTCACACTACGTTTGAAAGTTGTACAATATAACTAGAACTGTTAGTACTTCATTTCACTAAAAACTCATACTTGATTATGATTGACTGTCAATTCCAGACAATAAGCTCCTACATTTTTTTACCTACACATTAAATATTGTGGCTTAACAGACAGTGCTAGTAATTTATTGATTTCCCTATGCTGAACATTAACAAATGAACATAGCTCCTCTTTCACAAGGGATTTAAAATCTTAACTATGGAGAATAAAACACTAAATATTAACAACATATGAACATGGCTCCTCTTTTACGAGGGGTCTACAATATTAGCTATGAACAATAAAAAAGTGAATATTAACAACATATGAACATCGCTCCCCTTTTCTGTGGAATTTACAATATTAACTATGGACAATAAAACAGTGAATATTAACAACATATGAACATCGCTCCCCTTTTCTGTGGAATTTACAATATTAACTATGAACAATAAAACACTGAATATTAACAACATATGAACATTGGTCCTCTTTTACTTGGGATTTAAAATATCAACTATGAACAAAAAAAACACTGGATATTAACATATCAACATCACTCCTCTTTTACGTGGGAGCTACAATCTTATCTATGAACAATAAAATCTTGAATATTAACATATGAACATGGCCCCTCTTTTACATGGAATTTACAATATTAACTATGAACAATAAAACACTGAATATTAATTAACCACATATAAACATTGCTCTTCTTTTATGTGGGATTTACAATATTAACTATGAACAATAAAACTTTGAATATTAATTAACCACGTATGAACATTGCTCTTCTTTTATGTGGGATTTACAATATTAACTATGAACAATAAAACACTGAATATTAATTATCAACATATGAACATCACTCTGCTTATATAGGATTTATAATAACTATGAAGAAAATAACACTGAATATTAACAACATATGAACATTGCACCTCTTTAAATTGGGATTTACAATATTAACTATGAACAATAAAACACTGAATATTAATAACCAACATATGAACATCATTCTGCTTATATAAGATGTATAATAACTGAACAGAATAACACTGAATATTAACAACATATGAACATTGCACCTCTTTTATGTGGGATTTACAATATTAACTATGAACAATAAAACGCTAAATATTAATTACCAACATATGAACATCACCCTGCTTATATAGGATTTATAATAACTATGAAGAAAATAACACTGAATATTAACAACATAGGAACATTGCTATTCTTTTATGTGGGATTTACAATATTAACTATGATCAATAAAACACTGAATATTAACTATTTATGAACCTACAGGATTTAATTCCAAATGATTATTTTACAAAATGACCTAAATGTCTCCTGTCTTGTACGCATCGAGTCCTGTACTTTCTTTGAGACAATTAAGATGTATTTTTATTATATCTGTCCCGTTTCACATCGGCTCAATAAGCCGAGCGACCCGGTGGAAATACAACCGCCGGGATGCCGCGGTCCTCTCAGCCTCCGGGAAGACGTATTGACGCGCAGTTATTTTGGTCAATAAGTCCATCTGAGCAGAGGCCATCCTTATCCTTGAAGACGGACCGCATGTGAAAAATGAGAGCGGGACGAGGCCGTGCATTTTAATCCGTCCACGGCTCTTTATCCGAGAGAGGGCCTTAAAGGGACGTGAGGAAGGAGAGGGCATGTGTGCGGGTGGAGCGAGAGAGAGAGAGAGAGAGGCGATGCACTTCCTCTAACCTCGTCTCAGCCCGGCTAATGCAGTTGTTAACAATAAACCCCTGCTATTGGTTACACTGAAACACAACACGGCCAAAGCCTCGCCACAATGGCTTTATTGACGGACAAAAGGAGCCGAACTCTGACCCCCGTGACAGGATTTGGAGCCAAGCGTGAAGAATGAAGGGGTCTCGCTTATGCGTTATCCCGCAAAAAGGGGGTACACTTGGACAATCAGTGTGATTCACAAATAATATTATTATTAATAATTCTTACGCCCACGTCAGCCGCTTTCAAAATGTTTCAAAAACGCATGCCACAATTTTTTTTTTAACCAAAAAACCAACAAATTTTTGGGACATTTTTCCCCATTTGAAAATAATGATTACCGTATTTTTCAGACTATAAAGCGCACTTAAAATCCTTTCATTTTCTTATAAACCGGTGCGCCTAATAATTATGGTTGTGCTTACCGGCCTCGTTATTTTATTTGGTACATCGTGAAATATTAAGTGTGACCAGAATATGGCTGTCACACATAAGAGATATGTGTGGACTGCAATATAATGGAAGTCACACATAAGAGATATGTGTAGACAGCAATATGATGGCAGTCAGTCATAAGAGATAGGTGTAAACTGCAATATAATGGCATTCACACATAAACGATACGTGTAGACTGCAATATGATAGCAGCTACACATAAGAGATATGTGTAGACTGCAATATGATGGCAGTCACACATAAAGGATATGTGTAGACTGCAATATGATGGCAGTCACTCATAAGAAATAGGTGTAAACTGCAATATGATGGCAGTCACACATAAGAGATGCATGTAGACTGCAATATGATGGTAGTCACACATAAGAGATTTGTGTAGACTGAAATATGATGGCAGTCACACATAAGAGATACGTGTAGACTGAAATATAATGGCAGTTACACATAAGAGATATGTGTAGACTGCAATATGATGGAGTCACACATGCAAAAAAAATGTGTAGACTGCAATATAATGGCAGTCACACATAAGACATATGTGTAGACAGCAATATGATGGCAGTCACACATAACATATACGTGTGGACATCAATATAATGGCAGTCACACATAAGAAATACGTGAAGACTGCAACATGATGGCAGTCACACATAAGATATTTGAATATACTGCAATATGATGACAGACATACATAAGAGATTCGTGTAGACTGCAATATGATGGCAGTCACACATAAGAAATACGTGAAGACTGCAACATGATGGCAGTCACACATAAGGGATATGTGTAGACTGCAATATGATGGAAGTCATACATAAGGGATATGTGTAGACTGCAATATGATGGCAGTCACTCATAAGAGATATGTGTAGACTGCAATATGATGGCAGTCACTCATAAGAGATGTGTGTAAACTGCAATATGATGGCAGTCACACATAATATATCTGTTTAGACTGCAATATGGTGGAAGGCACACATGAGAGATACGTGTACACTGCTATATGACGGCAGTCACACATAAGAGATGCGTGTAGACTGCAATAAGATGGTGGCAGTCACACATAAGTGATATGTGTAGACTGCCATATGATGGCAGTCACACATAAGACATATGTGTAGACTGCAATATGATGGCAGTCACACAAAAGTGATATGTGTAGACTGCAATATGATGGCAGTCACACATAAGGGATATGTGTAGACTGCAATATGATGGCAGTCACACATAAGAGATATGTGTAGACTGCAATATGATGGCAGTCACTCATAAGAGATATGTGTAGACTTCTATATAACGGCAGTTACACATAAGAGATATGTGTAGACTGCAATATGATGCCAGTCACTCATAAGAGATATGTGTAGACTGCAATAAGATGGTGGCAGTCACACATAAGAGATGTGTGTAGACTGCAATGTGATGGCAGCCACACAGGGATACAGTGGGGCAAAAAAGTATTTAGTCAGCCAGCGATTGTGCAAGTTCTCCCACTTAATATGATGACAGAGGTCTGTAATTTTCATCATAGGTACACTTCAACTGTAATAGATATTGTGAACAATATCTATAACCAATGCCCTTGAATAAAACATGGAGCACAACCCACGACAAGATTCTTGAGAAAACCTTTCAAGGTGCTCAGTTTTGTGGTGAGATTTTTTCGTAAAAATTTAATAACTCAGGTAAGTTATTATTTCAGGAGGTCTGGGTTTTAAAAGCGTGTTTACCAGCAGCGTGATTCCAACTGGATCATATTAAACGAGGAATATAAATATTTACCACCTGGCCCTGAGAACCTCGTGCCGCACACTCGCTCCGCAAAAGACGAAAAGCGTGTTCAGTTTTACATTTCAGCCATGTTGCCTTCAATGATTCATGCTTGGTGTTTGTGAGATCTCAACTACTCGTTAGCTCTTTTTAACCCCAAAAAAAAAAAAAAAAATTCCTCCAGCTTAATACGCAGCCGGAGCCACATTCCACTCTCCCAATCAGGGCCAATGAGGTGGAACAAAGCGAATCGCTGGCTGAGGCCTTTGAGAGTCGGTTCTTGTTTGAAGTGCCCCCTTCCCTACTCCCTGACGAGTTGATAATATGTTGTCCGGAGACACAACCGAACCCCTTTCCCAAATCAGACGTGAGACTGACTGGACGTGTTAACAACTTCAAGATGAGTACTTTTAAATAAATACATTTGAAGTAGCCTCTTGGTTGAGTCGAGTTTTCTTAAAAAAAAAGTGTTTTTGGAATTAATTGGAAGCAACATGAACCTGTAGCCCCGGAAAAATGATACATTGAGAAACGTTGAAGCAGGGGCCGGCAACCCGAAATGTTGAAAGAGCCATTTTGGAGCAAACATTTTAAAATTAAAAAGTCTGTCTGTAGCCGCAAAAAATTAAAAGTCTTATATAAGTGTTAGAATGAAGGCAACACATGATGTAAGTGTCTATATTAGCTACAAACCCCGTTTCCATATGAGTTGGGAAATTGTGTTAGATGCAAATATCAACGGAATACAATGATTTGCAAATCCTTTTCAACCCATATTCATTTGAATATGCTACAAAAACAAGATATTTGATGTTCAAACTCATAAACTTTATTCTTTTTTTTTGCAAATAATAATTAACTTAGAATTTAATGGCTGCAACACGTGCCAAAGTAGTTGGGAAAGGGCATGTTCACCACTGTGTTACATCACCTTTTCTTTTAACAACACTCAATAAACGTTTGGGAACTGAAGAAAGTAATTGTTGAAGCTTTGAAAGTGGAATTCTTTACTATTCTTGCTTTGATTGATTGATTGATTGATTGATACTTTTATTAGTAGATTGCACAGTTCATTACATATTCTGTACAATTGACCACTAAATGGTAACACCCGAATAAGTTTTTCAACTTGTTTAAGTCCACGTTAATCAATTCATGGCTTGATGTACAGCTTAAGTTGTTCAACAGTCTGGGGTCTTGTTGTTGTATTTTACACTTCATAATGCGCCACACATTTTCCATGGGAGACAAGTCTGGACTGCAGGAGGGCCAGGAAAGTACCCGCACTCTGTTTCTACGAAGCCACACTGTTGTAACACATGGCTTGGCTTTGTTTTGCTGAAATAAACAGGGGCGTCCAAGATAACGTTGCTTGGATGACAACATATTTTGCTCCAAAACCTGTATGACAGGCTGTAGAGGACTCTAAAGGCAGTGCCTTCAAGGCACGCCCCCAATATTGTTGTCCGGGTGGAAATCGGGAGAAATTCGGAAGAATGGTTGCCCCGGGAGATTTTCGGGAGGGGCACTGAACTTTGGGAGTCTCCCTGGAAAATCATGAGGGTTGGCAAGTACGAGTATCAGCGGTGAATGCAGTGTTACAGAGGCATCGCCGCTGTACAATACCGGCGGGCCATCTCTAATCTTAATTTGATATTGCCTCAAGGGCCAAATTAAATTACACGGCGGGGCAAATCTGGCCCGCGGGCCAGAGGTTGCCGCCCATGCTCTAGGCCAGAGTTTGACACCCATGCTCTGAAGCGTAAAATACAACAACAAGACCCCAGACTGTTGAACAACTTAAGCTGTACATCAAGCCATGAATTGATTAACGTGGACCCCGACTTAAACAAGTTGAAAAACTTATTCGGGTGTTACCATTTAGTGGTCAATTGTACGGAATATGTACTGAACTGTGCAATCTACTAATAAAAGTATCAATCAATCAATCAATCAAAGCAAGAATAGTAAAGAATTCCACTTTCAAATCTTCAACAATTAGTTTCATCAGTTCCCAAATGTTTATTGAGTGTTGTTAAAAGAAAAGGTGATGTAACACAGTGGTGAGTATGCCCTTTCCCAACTACTTTGGCATGTGTTGCAGCCATTAAATTCTAAGTTAATTATGATTTGCAAAAAAAAACTTTTCCGCCATACAAACAACGTGCCGGCCCAGTCACAAAGTATATGCGGCTTTAACTCACACAAGTGAATGCAAGCCATACTTGATCAACAGCCATAAGGGTCACACTGAAGGTGGCCGTATAAACAACTTTAACACTTTTAAAAATATGCGCCACACTGTGAAGGCACACCAAACAAGAATGACAAAACACATTTCGGGAGAACACCCGCACTGTAACACAACATAAACACAACCGAACAAGTACCCAGAACACCTTGCAGCACTAACTCTTCCGGAACGCTACAATATACACCCCCCGCTACCACCAAACCCCGCCCACCTCATTTTTATTTTATTTTCGAATTTATTAGCCTGCGGAAAAAGATAATGTTGATATTTACCTCAGAAGGCTGCAAATAGAAAAGAGGCATTATTTTTTTTAATTTCGTTTTATTTAATATAACACTGATGTTTTTTGAAAGTTGATTTTGCACTATTACGTTATATAAGCTCTGCCTGTTCCATGGGAGGAAGCCCGAATACCCAGAGGGAACCCACGCAGTCCCGGGGAGAACATGCAAACTCCACACACAAAGTTCCCGAGCCCGGGATTGAACCCAGGATTACTCAGGACCTTCGTATTGTGAGGCGGATGCACTAACCCCTTTTCCACCGTGCTGCCCTATTTAAGCCTTGCTTGTTCAATATTCAATGCAAAACTTGTTTGGGTCCCTATTAAAAGGTTAATTTGTTCAACCTTGGCCCGCGGCTTTGTTCAGTTTTAAATTTTGGCCCACTCTGTATTTGAGTTTGACACCCCTGCTCAGGTTCCCTACCCCTGACCTACATGTACAAATCTGCGATTTCCAACCACCGATTATTGAAGGAAAATGAACAAAAACATCCCGTTAAATGCCTTCCGGCTTGTGGACAACCCTGATGGTGAATTGGAGTGTCCGACCGCCAACATCACAGGAGACACTTGCAAGGGGAGCGATTACAAAACCCGGTGGAGGAGCGCTTTTTACTATGACACTTTTCAGTAGTTTGAAGGAGGGCGCGGAGAGATTTCAGCGAGCTGACTCGACTCCCAACCCCAAATCAATAACTCGTCTCTCTCTCTCGGAGACGACTGGTGTGGCATTTGAACCAGATAAAACAAGGCTTCCCCTCCACCTCACCTCTGAGAACTCAGCACTCGCACCAAATCCCAATCGGTTGAGGAGGATACAGATGAGTCCATCTAAATCCCCTTCTGACTCAGCTCTAAAACCCCCCCGCTGGTCCCAGAATAAAAAAAAAAAAAACTAAAACCATCTTAAAAGGAACGGTCCAATCTATGTAGGTTAATACTCACTGTTGCTTCATTTAGCTCTGTTGCAGGCCCACTGGGGCAGCTGTAGAAAGTTCTGGGGAGCCAGAAGGCACAAAAGCTTTTTTTTATTTATTTATTTATACGTCTCGGCGAGAACGAAAACTGGTGCAAATGATGTGGAAAGAAAATAGATGTTGAAGATGTTATCGTGTCCATGGTGGGACAACCGCAACAAAAAAAAAAAAAAAAAAAGGGAATGGGCTGCATTACCATTTCATGCTGCGCATGAATGAAATATGCACGGGCGGAGTATCGCTGGCAACGGGATAATGTCGTCGTCGGATAAAATCCCATCTCCAAATCTGCCACTTTTCCCGGGAAGGGAAGTAGGACAATGGCGTAAACGGCACTTAATTCGAGATGGAGATGGCCCGGATGCCGTCTTGAGCGATTTAGAGCTCTATTTCGTGGGAGACGTGGCTACAAAGGCAGGGATCGACTTGGAAAATATGTATTTCTGAGGACCAAAACTTGAACTGAAGGCGGGAGTAAAAAAAAAAAACTCCAAACACAATGACACAGGGGTCTTTACGGGATAAAAACTGGACCTAACCAGGAGAAGTACAAACCCCGTTTCCATGTGAGTTAGGAAATTGTGTTAGATGTAAATATAAACGGAATACAATGATTTGCAAATCATTTTTTAACCCATATTCAGTTGGATGCACTACAAAGACAAGATATTTGATGTTCAAACTCATAAAAATAATTAACTTAGAACTTCATGGCTGCAACACGTGCCAAAGTAGTTGGGAAAGGGCATGTTCACAACTGTGTTACATCACCTTTTCTTTTAACGACACTCAATAAACGTTTGGGAACTGAGAAAACTAATTGTTGAAGCTTTAAAAGTGGAATTCTTTCCCATTCTTGTTTTATGTAGAGCTTCAGTCATTCAACAGTCCGGGGTCTCCGCTGTCGTATTTTACGCTTAATAATTCGCCACATATTTTCCATGGGAGACAGGTCTGGACTGCAGGCGGGCCAGGAAAGTACCCGCACTCTTTTTTGTACGAAGCCACGCTATTATAACACGTGCTGAATGTGGCTTGGCATTGTCTTGCTGAAATAAGCAGGGGCGTCCATGAAAAAGACGGCGCTTAGATGGCGGCATATGTTGTTCCAAAACCTGTATGTGCCTTTCAGCATTAATGGTGCCTTCACAGATGTGTAAGTTACCCATGCCTTGGGCACTAATGCACCCCCATACTATCACAGATGCTGGCTTTTGAACTTTGCGTCAATAACAGTCTGGATGGCTCGCTTCCTCTTTGGTCCGGATGACAAACTGTTGAATATTTCCAAAAACAATTTGAAGTCTGGACTTGTCAGACCACAGAACACTTTTCCACTTTGCATCAGTCCATCTTAGATGATCTCGGGCCCAGAAAAGCCGGCAGCTTTTCTGGATGTTGTTGATAAATGGCTTTCGCTTTGCATAATAGAGCTTTAACTTACACTTACAGATGTAGCGACAAACTGTATTTAGTGACAGTGGTTTTCTGAAGTGTTCCTGAGCCCATGTGGTGATATCCTTTAGAGATTGATGTCGGGTTTTTGATACAGTGCTGTCTGAGGGATCGAAGGTCACGGTCATTCAATGTTGGTTTCCGGCCATGCCGCTTACGTAGAGTGATGTCTCCAGATTCTCTGAACCTTTTGATGATATTATTGACCGTAGATGTTGAAATCCCTAAATTTCTTGCAATTGCACTTTGAGAAACGTTGATTTTAAACTGTTTGACTATTTGCTCACACAGTTGTGGACAAAGGGGTGTACCTAGTCGCAAACCCTCTCAGCATTGACTCATTTGGTAGCCATCTGTGTAACTTTTAGCTACGATAAGCATCAGTGGACATACCTATGAAGGTTCTCATTCATCCAGGTCATTCAATCGTTCGCAACTGGACTGCTTGGTTTGGCCTGGAAGACATTTCGCGGCTCATCCGAGTAGGCTTCATCAGTTCGTGTTCATAGACTTAGATTGGTCAGATATAGTCCAAACGGTTGGTGCCAAAACCCCAAATATTTATACTCCTTAAAAACCAGGAGGGTGTGCCTGGACAAGGACGGTTTCTTGTGTTGTAGTGCGAAAAACAACAGTTTTTTTGGAGCATGAATATTTGGGATTTGGGCAAAAACCGTTTGGACTAGATCCGCCCTATTTTAGTCTATGAACACAAACTGACGAAGCCTACTCGAATGAGTTGGCGAAACGTCTTCCAAGACAAACCAAGCAGCCCATTTGGGAACGGATGCTGGATGAATGAGAACCTTCATAGGTATGTCCACTGATGCTTATCATAGACAAAGGTGAAATGTTCCCCAGACGACTACCGAATGAGTCAACGCTGAGAGGGACATATCTAATAAGGACACTCATTCGTTCAGCGCATTATTAGCACTGGGACTTGAGGAAAAGAAGAACAAAAATCCAACTAGTCTTGCAAGAGTTCATCATCATATCCATTCTCAGTCTATGAACACGGACTGACAAAGCCTACTCGAATAAGCAGGTGAAACGTCTTCCACCACAAACCAAGCAGTCCATTTGGGAACGACTGACCGAGCTGGACGAATGAGAACCTTCATAGGTATGTCCACTGATGCTTATCGTAGTCAAAGGTGAAATGTTCCCCAGATGACTACCGAATGAGTGAACGCTGAGAGGGACATCTCTATTAAAGAGACTCAATCGTTCAGAGCATTATTAGCACTGGGACTGGAGGAAAAGAAGAACGAAAATCCAACTAGTCTTGCAAGAGTTCATCATCATCACCATTCTCAATCTATGAACACGGACTGACAAAGCCTACTCCAATGAGTAGACAGAACATATTTCAAGACATACCAAGCAGTCCAGTTGGGAATGACTGGACGAGCTTGACGACTGAGAAGCTTCATAGGAATGTCCACTGATGCTTATTGTAGTCAAAGGTGAAAGGTTCCCCAGACGACTACCGAATGAGTCAACGCTGAGAGGGATATCTCTATTAAAGAGACTCAATCGTTCAGAGCATTATTCGCACTGGGACTGGAGGAAAAGAAGAACGAAAATCCAATTAGTCTTGCAAGAGTTCATCATCATCACCATTCTCAGTCTATGAACACGGACTGACAAAGCCTACTCCAATGAGTAGACAGAACATATTTCAAGACATACCAAGCAGTCCAGTTGGGAATGACTGGACGAGCTTGACGACTGAGAAGCTTCATAGGAATGTCCACTGATGCTTATTGTAGTCAAAGGTGAAAGGTTCCCCAGACGGCTACCGAATGAGTCAACGCTGAGAGGGATATCTCTATTAAAGAGACTCAATCGTTCAGAGCATTATTAGCACTGGGACTGGAGGAAAAGAAGAACAAAAATCCAACTAGTCTTGCAAGAGTTCATCATCATCACCATTCTCAGTCTATGAACACGGACTGACAAAGCCTACTCCAATGAGTAGACAGAACATATTCCAAGACAAACCAAGCAGTCCAGTTGGGAATGACTGGACGAGCTGGACGAATGAGAACCTTCATAGGAATGTCCACTGATGCTTATTGTAGTCAAAGGTGAAAGGTTCCCCAGACGACTACCGAATGACTCAACGCTGAGAGTGATATCTCTATTAAAGAGACTCAATCGTTCAGAGCATTATTAGCACTGGGACTGGAGGAAAAGAAGAACGAAAATCCAACTAGTCATGCAAGAGTTCATCATAATCACCATTCTCAGTCTATGAACACGGACTGACAAAGCCTACTCGAATAAGCAGGTGAAACGTCTTCCACGACAAACCAAGCAGTCCATTTGGGAATGACTGACCGAGCTGGACGAATGAGAACCTTCATAGGTATGTCCACTGATGCTTATCGTAGTCAACGGTGAAAGGTTCCCCAGACGACTACCGAATGAGTCAATGCTGAGAGGGACATCTCTATTAAAGAGACTCAATCGTTCAGAGCATTATTAGCACTTTTACTGGAGGAAAAGAAGAACATAAATCCAACTAGTCTTGCAAGAGTTCATCATCTCTCAAACCTGTGGTCAGCTAATTATCTGCTTCTTGCTCCAATGGATGTTTAACTCTCTGAACAAGGGTCCTCCTTTTCCCTCCATGTCAGCTCGCTCTCTCCCCCCCGGTCGCTGATGACATTGTTACACTAATTACAGCTAATTGTTCCACGCTGAATGGATTTAGTCACGTTGCAAATGATACGCCATTGGTCAGTGTCACAGAGTTTCCACAGGAAAAGAAAAATGACGGTGGAAGCGGAAATTTGCACAAATGAATGTAATTAAGGAGCACATTCATTTCTTCTAATTGAGTCGGAGAAGCCTCAAAGTGAAACCGAGATCGGTCCCGTATGAATAATTGATGCAAGCTGACTGTACTTAACGGGGTGTTGTCGCTTAATAGTGAACATGAATTGTTAAAGCATGCGCTTGTGTACTCAGGTTGGTACCGCTTTGCTCCGATCACTCTCTTAAAGCCGTGCCATGAAATCCTGTTAGATTGTGTCTAGACAGTCAAATTCCAGTCTTAGTGTAATCTTGGCAAAGGCTCTGAGACGTACAGTGGAAAGGTTTGTGATGCCGCAAGACTAAAAAAAAATGGAATCACGTGTTTTGCACAATAGACCAAGTAGCTTTTTCCATACGGAGTCAGATAGGTAAGTCCATTGCACATTTGGGATGGTTCAAGAATGCAGATGGCAAGTCAATCAGATTATTATTCCCTTGGCTTCAAAAATAATGAACTTCAGACCCAACAACAATAACTTCAAGAAAGACTGATTCAAATCTATTATGAATATGAAACACGTCCCCTCTACAATACGTCGATAACACATCGCCGAGCCTATTTTAAAGTCATAATCTTATTACAGCCGCCGTGTTTAAAGAGACTTTAAAGGGGGCTGGGCTTATTTTAATAGCAGATTTAGATCTTAGACGGACAAGGTGTAAGCTGGTCATTTGAAAGCCATATGCCAGAGATTAAGATACGGCACTGTACTGTAAAACCCTTCCGACGCCCGGTCCTTGCACCTGCCACAGAACACCACTTGGTGACACACAGGCAAGCTTTTAAATTCCTCAAAAATCAGACTACAATGGTACCTCAAATGTTTTTAGGCAAGATTTGTTTGTTGGCTAATTGTAACCTTTTAAGTAGTGAAGTGAATTCATTGACTCATTATGTTCTACATATGGTGAATGTTTATATTTAACTTGGAGACAGCCAACCACCAGGTTTAAGTAAATGATGGTTGAGTCCATAATAATTTTAGGAGCCTTAGCATGTGGACTAGAATTTGCTCTCTCACGAGAAGAAGCAATTAAACCACGGTTCGGAATGCAAATGTAATAGATCTGTCCTGGAAAACAGATTCCATGTGTCATGATCCGTCACCCGGGTCATGGTATGATTTGTCTGTTTCCTGGGTGCAGCCTCTTTCCCTGTTTTCTGTTGGTTTCCATGGGCATTGATTCTCCTCACCTGTCTTAGTTTTGCAATTAGTGTTCCCACCAGGTGTGTTGGTTAATCACTCCCCTTTATAGTTTCCTGTCACCCAACATTAGTTGCAGGGTCAATGATTGCGATAGGCAACAGTTACGGTCTCCCGGTTGTTAGCTATGGAAGCTAAACACAGAAATTGTAGGCGGTAGCTAACCCGGAAACGGAAACCTCTACAAACGGCGACAGCACTAAATGTTTATATACATTTTTGTTCTCTATGTTAATCGTGAAAGGAACATCAAACCGTTCAAATCGGGTCACTTAAATTATTTGTGTGTAATGTTTACATATTTACGACCAACAATTAGTAACAAAAGGGTCAATGTTTGCGATAGGTAACAGTTACGGTCTCTCGGTTTTTCTCCCTGCTCTAGTGATTTTTGTACAGACTAGCTTCCCTCGTTTTTTCACCTTTGGTGACATTTTGTTTTGTTTTTAGCTCCACAGTCCACAGTTTTGTATGTTTTGTCCTGCGTTTAATTTATTAAAAACCTTAATCTTACCTGTATGCTACTCTTGCTTGTCTTCTGCCTTGGAAGGAACGCTACCAGCGCAGCAATGCGCCCCCCAAGACATAACGCCATGGGTATCTTAACGTCAACCTCCAAGTTATGGTATACACCTGTTGTCTTCCCACTTACTTACACATGAACATCTCCTTATATAGTCAGGTTGTACTCTCCTGAATTAACACACACCCAGAGAGGAAAAGAAGAAATATAAGAAGGTAGTTCGGCTCCTCCAAGTAAGAATTCCTTTATTTTTGACCTGAGCTCCTCCAGGTACTGCAGACCTGCTTAATGACATTCGCTTGTAATAAAGCAACTTTTTGTTCAGCAAAGCGTCTCCGACGTGTTTTTTGATCCATTCGTTCTGCTGCGTCACGCTTCTGCCCGGGAGGGGGTGACAATACCAGAAATACACATCAGTTCCAATCAAAAATAGCAAATGTCAGAGTGATCTCTGCAAGATCTCGCAAAAAACTGTAGCAAGAGATGGACATAACTTTGTTTTCCAACCATGGAAGGGAGGAAAGTGTATGTGAAGGACAGTGTTTCAAAGAAGAAGAAGAGGAAAATATTTATTGAATAAAAAAAAAAAATTGTAGCTAATCTACACGCATTATCGTGATTTAAAATGTCATGTAAAATTCCGTAACATGTGACCTCTGCAATCAGTCACGTCAAAAACATACCTTCTCGCTGGCTACTTATAAATACGCAAGAGTTAAAACTAGTTTGGAACTCAGGGTGTTCGGATTGTAATCATCCAAATATAATTAGTAGGAAGGGAAAGCGACAACAAGTAAGCTAGCTGGATGGGTCTATTAGGAGCGAGCTTGTTTCGGTTTTCCCGGCCGTCCTGTCCTGCAACTTAGTGCGGCGTTTAGGCAAAGGGAACATTGAACACTTTCTGTTTGAATCGTATTTCTATCGATACTTCATGAAAAAAAAAGCAGAAGTGAAATCTTGACGCAAAAATTAACATTTTAAAATGCGATTTTGTGGACATTTCACATGCCTGTGAAGTGAATTAACTCATATCATGTTTTGCTCATAGTGAAGATTTATATCCAACTTGGACAAGGCAAACCACCGAGTTAAATTAAATATTGGTATTTCAGTTTGAGCACATAATAAGATAAGGCCCCTTAGTTTGATATTCACAAGAGGATTGGATCACTTCTTGTAGAAAAAGAGGCTCGAATTGGGACTTCGTAATGCAAAAGTGATAGCCCTATCCTTGAGAAAAGACTACCTGTCGAGCTCAAAGCCAACATTGAAGTTGTGACTTAAGTTAGTTGTTTTTCCAGACACTGCCACATGAACATCTCCTTGGTCAGGTTGTGTTCTTCTGAATTTACACACACCCAGACGCAAGAAGAAGGGATATAAGTAAAGATGTCAGATATCGTGGGCTGATAAATGCTTTAAAATGTGGTATCGGAAATTACCTGTATCGGTTTGAAAAAGTGAAATGTATGACTTTTTAAAATGCCGCTGTACGGAGTAGTATACGGACATAGGGAGGAGTAAAGAGCGCCAATAAACCTTAAAGGCACATAATCTCTTTGGCTTTTCAAACACACAAGTGAATGCCATGCATACTTAGTCAACTGCCATACAGGTCACACTTAGGGTGGCCGTATAAACAACTTTAACACTGTTACAAAGATGCGCCACACTGTAAACCCACACCAAACAAGAATGAAATGTTTCGGGAGAACATCTGCACCGTAACACAACAGAAACACAACAGAACACATACCCAGAACCCCTTGCAGCACTACCTCTTCCGTATATACAACTTTAACACTGTTACAAATATACGCCACACTGAACCCACACGGAACAAGAATGACAAACACATTTCGGGGGGAACATCCGCGCCGTAACACAACGTAAACACAACAGAAAAAAATACCCTGACCCCTTGCAGCACTAACTTTTCCGTATAAACAACTTTAATACTGTTATAAATATACGCCACACTGTGAACCCACACCAACAAGAATGGCAAACTTATTTTGGGGGAACATCAGCACCGTAACACAACATAAAGACAACAGAACAAATACCCAGAACCCATTACAGCACTAACTTTTCCGGGATGCTACAATATACACCCCCCTCACACCTCAACCATGCCCACCCCAACCCCACCCACCTCAATTTCCGCGTGCTCTCTCAGGGAGAGCATGTCCCAAATTCCAAGCTGCTGTTTTGAGGCATGTTAAAAAAAAAAAAATACACTTTGTGACTTCAATAATAAATATGGCAGTGCAATGTTGGCATTTATTTCCATAACATGATTTTCTTTGGAAAACCTTGTCACATTGTTTAATGCATCCAGCGGGGCATCACAAAAAAATAGACATAATAATGTGTTGATTCCCCGACTGTTTTTATCGGTATCGGTTGATATCGGAATGGGTAAATAAGAGTTGGATTATATCGGAATATCAGATATCGGCAAAAACGCCATTATTGGACATGTCTAGATATAAGACTGCAGTTTGGCCTCTTCTGGTTAGGAATCCCTCATTTTCATTTAATTTGACCGAGGCTCCTCCGGGTACTGCAAGCCTGCTTAATGACATTCGCTTGTAATAAAGTATGTTTTGTTTGTAGTGTCACCCTTATGCCCAGGAGTGGGTGATAAGACCTTTTCATTGATTTTGGCTTCAGACATGTCTGTTTGGATTTGACATTTGAGATTGTTTTGAGTTAAGAGCTTCCTTCACAGAACTTGGTCAGTTGAAGTATGCTGTATTACAAAATGACCAGCTTACTTTTTTTGTGATTTAAACTCTCTGTCACTATAGTTCTGCGTCGACTTTACAACGACAGCCTGTACAATTAACAAAAGGCACACAGCAAAACATTGCATTTAATTAAAGATGACGCTTCATTTTACGACGTCAACAAAACTTAACGGACCACATCGCCGGGCTTTTTGGTTTTATCACGATCGCCCGCCGCAACTCTACGGGGCGATACGACTCCCGAGCCAATACGGGTCGCTGATGACCTTTTTTGAAGTGGACGCATCCGTGGAAAGAAACTCCAGCAAAAAAAGTCAGTCATGATGACACATTGACAACTTTTGTTTTCCAAAATGCACAAATTAACCTACGCAGTGGCCTAGTGGTTAGAGTGTCCGACCTGAGATAGGTAGGTTGTGAGTTCAAACTTCACCCGAGTCATACCAAGAATTATAAAAATTGGACCCATTACCTCCCTGCTTGGCACTCAGCATCAAGGGTTGGGACTGGGGGTTAAATCCCCAAGAATGATTCCCGGGCGTGGCCACCGCCGCTGCCCACTGCTCCCCTCACCTCCCAGGGGGTGAACAAGGGGATGGGTCAAATGCAAAAGTGATATCTTGGCGCAAAAATGTACATTTTAAAATGTGTTTTTGTGGACAATTCAAATGCCTCTGAAGTGAATAAACTTCTATCATGTTTTGCTTGTGGTGAAGATTTTTATCCAACTTGGACAAGGCGAACCACCAAGTTTAATTTAACAGTGGTATTTCAGTATGTGCACATAATAAGATAAAACCCCTTAAAATTAATATTCGCAGGTGGATTGGATCACTTCTCGTAAAAAAAAAAAAGACTCTAATTGGGACTTTGTAATGCAAAAGTGATAGCCCTATCATTGAGAAAAGACTACCTGTCGCGCTCAAAGCCAACATTAAATTTATGACTGCTGCCCACTCCTCCCCTGACCTCCCAGGGGGTGAACAAGGGGATGGGTCAAATGCGGAAGTGATATTTTCGCGCAAAAATTTACATTTTAAAATGTTTTTTCGTGGACATTTCAAATGCCTGTGAAGTGAATAAACTTCTATCATGTTTTGCTTGTGGTGAAGATTTTTATCCAACTTGGACAAGGCAAACCAACAAGTTTAATTTAACGGTGTTTATTTAGTATGTGCACATAATAAGATAAGACCCCTTAAAATTAATATTCGCGGGTGGATTGGATCACTTCTCGTAAAAAAAGAAAAAGCTCTAATTGGACTTCGTAATGCAAACGTGATAGTCCTATCCTTGAGAAAAGACTACCTGTCACGCTCAAAGCCAACATTAAAGTTATGACTGCTGCCCACTCCTCCCCTGACCTCCCAGGGGGTGAACATGGGGATGGGTCAAATGCGGAAGTGATATTTTCGCGCAAAAAGTTACATTTTAAAATGTTTTTTCGAGGACATTTCAAATGCCTGTGAAGTGAATAAACTTCTATCATGTTTTGCTTGTGGTGAAGATTTTTATCCAACTTGGACAAGGCGAACCATCAAGTTTAATTTAACGGTGTTTTTTCAGTATGTGCACATAATAAGATAAGACCCCTTAAAATTAATATTCGCAGGTGGTTTGGATCACTTCTCATAAAAAAAAAAAAAAGGCTCTAATTGGGACTTCGTAATGCAAAAGTGATAGCCCTATCATTGAGAAAAGACTACCGTCGCGCTCAAAGCCAACATTAAAGTTATGACTGCTGCCCACTCCTCCCCTGACCTCCCAGGGGGTGAACAAGGGGATGGGTCAAATGCAGTGGACAAATTTCACCACACCTCGTTTGTGTGACGATCATCTGTACTTTAATTTTAATTTGATGAAACCGCGACACTGCTTCATACGCAATTCCTATCGACTGGGACTTCGGTTTTAGAGATTCCATGAAGGGGAAAAAAAAAACGTATCGAGGTGAGTGTGACTGCAGCCGTGACAGCACATGACTGATGGCGGGCTGGTGAGGTAAGCCCGGAAGGGGGGAGGCGGGGGGAACCTGAGCCCATAAAATCAACAGCCGTCTAACTCATAAATAATACAAACATAAAATGTCACATGAACTTTATTTCCAGAATGGGCGGCCTAATAACGACAGGGCTTAAAGGAGAGGAGAAATTCATCGCCGTGAGAATGCCACACGGATCGCCTTTGGGACGGGCAATTATTCAGCGTCAGTTGACATTCAGGTGTGAGAGAAAGCACAGTTTTTTTGGAAACAATACAGATTTTAACTCCCTGCTTCTATAGTTCCTTGGCCTTCCTCTCCAATCGTCTTTTCTCCGCTCGGGTTCGCTCTGCTTTACAAATTGAGCCAACACTAGAGGAGATTGGTACCGCCTGGCGCTCATTGATAAAACTGTATCTAATCCATTTCAGGACCCCCCTCTGTCATGACACTCTCACCTCCGATGGGGTCCACATACCGAGGATTCATCCGAAGTCCTTCTGTGTGGTCTTAGGTTTTTTGACAGAGAAAGTGGACTAGATGAATTTTATGACTTTAAATCAGGGATAATCAACTAAATTGTTTTGGGGACCTCATTTCCACACAGCTCAAGACCAGGGCACCAGGACTTCATTCCTTTATATAGTCAAAAGAACCAACATCCTTTACAGCAGACATTCGATTTCAGTCTAATTTTGTCAGGAATTTAGCGATTACACCATCTAGGGTCCGTAATACCGTCAAAAGTTTCAGGGAATCTGGAAAAATCATGGCAAGGCCTGAATCCAGCATTGAATGCCTGTGATTTTCCATCCCTCAGGCGGTGGTGCAGCAAAAAGTGACATCAGTGTGTAAAGGATATCACCACATAAGCTCAGGAACACTTCAGAAAACCACTGTCACTACATCTGTAAGTGCATGTCAAACCCCAATACTATGCAAAGCCAAAGCCGTTTATCAACAACACCAAGAAAAGGTGGGCCCAAGCTCATCTAAGATGGACTGATGCAAAGTGGAAAAGTGTTCCGTGGTCGGACGTGTAATTATTTCAAAATTGTTTTTGGAAACTGTGGTCGTCGTGTTTCCGGACCAAAGAGGAAGAGAACCATCCGGACTGTTATAGATGCATCTGTTATAGTACGCGGGCTGCTTCTGCACTCCAGAGCTTTTAAAAATATTACGCAAAAATATAAGTTCCTCAAAAAATCTTTCAACTAAACTCTGGGGTCCGAGAGTTAAAAAAAGAGAAGGACCTAAAATGGAACCTTGAGGAACACCAATTGTACAGTGGTTTTCCGTCAGGGCCAGCAAGGCCTTCTCTGCTGGCCTAACATAAATCCTGATCATTAATAATTAAAAGTTAATTCTATTTTTAAATTAATTTCCATAAATACATAAAATTATTCATCATATTTTCTTCATATCCTATTAGATGCCAGTATTGCTCTTTTAGGTCAGAGCGTTTATCCAATCAGAATTCAGCTCGCTTGTTGCCAGCGCTGTCTGAATTCTGCCGGTGAGCTTCTGACTGTCATGTCTTTGTGATCATGTTCTGTTTAGTAATGTTCTGTTTTGTTTTTGCCTCCATTAGTTCCTGTTTTTGCGCAACCTGGTTTGTTTTTGTTTCCATGCCTACCAATCAGTTCACCTGTTATGTGTTTACAACTCACGCACCTGATTTGTTTGGACTCACGCACCTGTCAATCACTGCGACATTATTTAAGCCTGTAGTTGCCAGGCAGTCAGCAACATCACCCTCCACACCTCCTCCACACCTCCTACACACCCATGTTATCCATGCCGATGATCCATGCTCTTTCTCCGTCAAATAAGTTTTTGTCATGCCATAGTTTGTAAGTTTTGTTTTATGTTCATAGTTCGCCCATTGTGTGAGTTTTTGTTTTCAGACCCACGTTTTTGTACCTCCTCTGTGAGCGCCTTTCGTTTTGTCCCTTTTTTGAGTTAATAATAATTAAAGACATCTTTACCTTCACGCCGGTCCGCTCCAATCGCTTTGCACCACGGGAAAACAATCCATACTATAGTCCAAGTCATGACATGACCCAACGTTACCGGCTGCTATGCAAGTTAACGAACAAGGACATTCAGTTATTACACTCTTACGACAGCCGATCGGATCATAAGTTGTTGACAGTAGCCTTACGTTGAACGTAACTGTGATTGGATACTCACTTGTCACTCCCAGGTATCCAATCACAAGATGTGATTTACAAAAGCCAAAATTGGCATCGGAGCCAGACCCGGCCAGCGGAGAAATCATCGGTACTCACTTTTTTAACCAACAAAGTAGCAGAGCAAAATGTTGATTAGGTGGCAGATATTTGCCTGCCACTTCTATTCAAATCAACAAATGAGTTTAAATATATTTTTTCACATTCAATATTTTTTTTTACAATGATTTTTGTTTTGACGGTACCTCAGCGGATGCGTGTATATTGATTTTTAAATGCGCCAAAAAATAGCCCTTTTTGTGCACTCATGACCAATTGAGTTGATTCAATTCCCAGTCATGCGCAGGTGTGATTCTGTATAGTATTTTACAAGCTGTGGTCATGTGGCGACATAAATTATAGTATTTTTTGAACTATTTATTGAAGTCTTACTAAGTAGGACATCACTGAAGGCCTAGATGGGAAACGCATGGCCCGCCACAGCTATTGTGTGATAAAAGAAGTTAAACAAATGACTCCCGACTTCATCTGAAGTAAACATACATCCAACTTTAAGGTTGGACATGAAAAATGGAGAGGACTTAAAATATTTAGACAAAGGCTGGACTCTAGGGAGGGAGTCCAGACTGAGGCAAAGAAAAAGAAACTCATAGCCATAGCACAAAAAACAACAGTTACATAGAACCAACAAAACTTGCAATGTAATTATATTATACATTTATATTTATATATATATATATATATATATATATATATATATATATATATATATATATATATATATATATATATATATATATATATATATATATATATATATATGTGTGTGTGTGTGTGTGTGTTTGTGCGTGTGTAACAATGAGGTAAGTCACCTCGACTTAGTCATTTACAAAATGTAGATCCTTTGCTGAAAAAGTGTAATAACCCCTGGTTTGGAGTCTTAATAAAAATATGTGCATCTGAAGTAAGCATAAATCAAAAACAAAGTTGGATCTGAAAAATAGAGAGGACTTAACATATTCAGTAAAAGGTTCAGACTGAGGCCAGGAAAAAGAAACTCATAGCCATAGCACATAGTAAACCAATTCCCAGTCATGCACAGGTGTGAATCTGTATAGTATTTTACAAGGTGTGGTCATGTGGCGACATAAATTATGGTATTTTGAGAACTATTTATTGAAGTCTTACTAAGTAGGACATCACTGAAGGCCTATATGAGAAAAGCACGGCCCGCCACAGCAATTGTGTGATAAAAGAAGTTAAACAAATGACTCCCGACTTCATTTGAAGTAAACATAAATCAAACTTTAAGGTTGGACATGAAAAAAGGAGAGGACTTAAAATATTCAGACAAAGGCTGGACTCTAGGTAGGGAGTCCAGACTGAGGCAAAGAAAAAGAAACTCATAGCCATAGCCCAAAAAAAACAGTTACATAGAACCAACAAAACTTGCAATTTAAATATATTATACATTTACGTGTATATATATATATATATATATAAATATATATATATATGTGTGTGTGTGGGGGGGGTGTGTGCTTGTGTAACAATGAGGTAAGTCACCTCGACTTAGTCATTTAAAAAATGTAGGTCGTTAGCTGAAAAAGTGTAATAACTCCTGGTTTGGAGTCTTAATAAATATATGTGCATCTGAAGGAAGCATAAATCAACAACAAAGTTGGATCTGAAAAATAGAGAAGACTTAACATATTCAGTAAAAAGGTTAGACTCCAGGGAGGGAGTCCAGACTGAGGTCAGGAAAAAGAAACTCATAGCCATAGCACATAGTAAACCAGTTACGTAGAACCAACTAAACTTGCAATGTGATTATATATATATATATATATATATATATATATATATATATATATATATATATATATATATATATATATATATATATATATATATATATATATATATATATATATATATATAAAGTGATATGAAAAAGTTTGTTTTAAATGTACAGTTCTCTCCGACGCTGCCACAGAAAGACATTTTGTCCACCAAACGTATTATGCTGTGCGTGAATGCACAAAGATGAGCTTTTTTGATGTTATTGACTTGTTGGACTGCTAATCAGCTATATTTGGTCACTGCATGACTGCAAGCTAATCGATGCTAACATGCTATTTAGGCCAGCTGTATGTACATATTGCATCAGATATTCCAAGATGGCGGCGCCCGGACGGGCTGCGACCTCGAGGGGCTCTTGCTAAAGATGGAACACTTGGCAGAAATACCGGACAATTCTACAAACTTTATGGCTGGCTCACATCGTGGTCACTCCGTGATCACGTACGACCGTCAGACACTTCTGGATGTGGACATATCGGGCCGTTTTGGACTGATAGACGCGTGCGTGCTAAACATGCTAACTAGCATGGGAATACATCGGCGGCTACATCCAGCGGCCTGTGAAGCAGGGGAGTCTAGTAGCAGCGGGGGCCGTCTACGCAGCAGACGTCAGCGGTGTGATCGGAAACGCGGATGTCGAGCGGGGCTAAAAACAAAGCAGGAGGCTAATCCCCACAGAACACCACTTCCCTCCATCCTGAAGACGGATTTAAATGGAAAATGCGAGACTACTGGTCTGGGTAAGGAGTCAGTTAAATTAGAACACGTTTTTTCTGCTTTGAGTGTTTCAGAGTTGGACATGTGTTTTACCGAGGTGGCTAACTATGATGCGTGGAGTTTATCAAAGCAACAAACAAACAATCGGAAAATCCCCGTTACTGAGGTGGCTAACCATTATGCGTGCAGTTTATCAAAGCAACAATCAAACAATCGGAAAATTCCTGTCGTATCAATTCCTAGATATGGTCGTAACTATACTAAATGCACTGGGCATAATAAACACAACATTATTAATATTGCTACTATGGATAATTTGATCAAAAACTCCCTAAAACAGCCCACTACCTATAATATAGGTTTTTTAAACATAAGATCATTGTCTCCCAAAACGTTGTTAGTTAGTGATATTATCAGAGACAACAATCTTAACGTCATCGGTCTCAGCGAAACCTGGCTTAAACCAAACGACTTTTTTGCGCTAAATGAGGCATGTCCTCCTAACTTTACACATGCGCATATTGCCCGTCCGCTTAAAAGGTGTGGGGGGGTCGCACTAATATACAACGAAAACTTTAACCTTAGTCCTAACATAAATAATAAATATAAATCGTTTGAGATGCTTACTATGAAGTCTGTCACACCGCTGCCTCTACACCTGGCTGTTATCTACCGTCCCCCCAGGGCCCTATTCGGACTTTATCAATGAATTCTCAGAGTTCGTTGCTGATCTAGTGACACACGCCGATAATATAATCATAATGGGGACTTTAATATCCATATGAATACCCCATCGGACCCACCGTGCGTAGCGCTCCAGACTGTAATTGATAGCTGTGGTCTCACACAAATAATAAATGAACCCACGCATCGCAACGGTAATACGATAGACCTAGTGCTTGTCAGGGGTATCACCGTCTCCAGAGTTACGATACTCCCGTATACTAAAGTATTGTCCGATCATTACCTTATAAAATTCGAGGTTCAGACGCATGTTCGTCAAACTAATAATAATAAAAACTGCTATAGCAGCCGCAACATTAATACGGCCACAACGACAACTCTTGCTGACCTACTGCCCTCGGTAATGGCACCATTCCCAAAGTATGTGGGCTCTATTGATAACCTCACTAACAACTTTAACGGCACCCTGCGCAAAACCATCGATAACATAGCACCGCTAAAGTTAAAAAAGGCTCCAAAAAAAGCGCACCCCGTGGTTTACAGAAGAAACTAGAGCTCAGAAATTATTATGTAGAAAGCTGGAACGCAAATGGCGCACGACTAAACTTGAGGTGCACCATCAAGCATGGAGTGATGGTTTAATAACTTATAAACGCATGCTTACCTTAGCTAAAGCTAAATATTACTCAAATCTCATCCACCGTAATAAAAACGATCCTAAATTTTTGTTTAGTACGGTAGCATCGCTAACCCAACAAGGGACCCCCTTCCAGTAGCTCAACCCACTCAGCTGATGACTTTATGCAATTCTTTAGTAAGAAAATTGAAGTCATTAGAAAGGAGATTAAAGACAATGCGTCCCAGCTACAACGGGGTTCTATTAACACTGACACGATGGTATATACGGCGGATACTGCCCTCCAAAATAGTTTCTCTCGTTTTGAGGAAATAACATTAGAGGAATTGTTACAACGTGTAAATGGAATAAAACAGACAACATGCTTACTTGACCCACTTCCTGGGAAACTG
>NC_084615.1:21194336-21251836 GCF_033978795.1 Nerophis ophidion
AAGGAGAAGTTAGCTATGCGTGGTTTGTACAAAACCCCCAAAACCAGTGAAGTTGGCACGTTGTGTAAATGGTAAATAAAAACAGAATACGATGATTTGCAAATCCTTTTCAATTTATATTAAATTGAATAGACTGCAAAGACAAGATGTTTAATGTTCAAACTGAGAAGCTTAATTTTTTTGGTGCAAATAATCATTAACTTAGGGGCATTTTATCACTGTGTTACATGGCCTTTCCTTTTAAAACACTCAGTAAACAATTAGTAACTGAGGAGACCAATTTTTGAAGCTTTTCAGGTGGAATTCTTTCCCACTCTTGCTTGATGTACAGCTTAAGATGTTCAACAGTCCTTTGTGCTATTTTAGTCTTCATATTGTGCCACATATTTTCAACGGGAGACAGGTGTGGACTACAGGCAGGCCAGTCTAGTACCCGCACTCTTTTACTATGAAGCCACGCTGTTGCAACACGTGGCTTGGCATCATCTTACTGGAATAAGCAGGGGATCTTTGACGTTGTTTGGATGGCAACATATGTTGCTCCAAAACCTGTATGTACTTTTCAGCATTAATAGGCCGGTAGGTCGAGAGAGACGGAGACAGAGACAGCGAGAGAGACAGAGAGAGAGAGAGAGACAGAGAGAGAGACAGAGAGACCGACAGAGAGACCGACAGAGAGACCGACAGACAGACCGACAGACAGACCGACAGACAGACCGACAGACCGACAGACCGACAGACCGACAGACCGAGAGACCGACAGACAGACCGACAGACCGACAGACCGACAGACCGACAGGCCGACAGACCGACAGGCCGACAGGCCGACAGGCCGACAGGCCGACAGGCAGACAGACAGACCGACAGACCGACCGACAGACAGACCGACAGACCGACAGACCGACCGACAGACAGGCCAACAGACCGACAGACAGACCGACAGACAGACCGACAGACAGACCGACAGACAGACCGACAGACAGACCGACAGACAAACCGACAGACAGACAGACAGGCCGACAGACCGACCGACAGACAGGCCGACAGACCGACAGACCGACAGACCGACCGACCGACCGACCGACCGACCGACAGACCGACCGACAGAGCGACAGACAGGCCGACAGACAGGCCGACAGACAGGCCGACAGACAGGCCGACAGACCGACAGACAGACCGACCGATTAATAGATAGATAGATAGATAGATAGATAGATAGATAGATAGATAGATAGATAGATAGATAGATAGATAGATAGATAGATAGATAGATAGATAGATAGATAGATAGATAGATAGATAGATAGATAGATAGATAGATAGATAGATAGATAGATAGATAGATAGATGGATGGATAGATGGATAGATGGATAGAACTTTATTGATTATTTTATTGATTGAGTCATGGGCATTTTATAGTGGTTGGAGTGTCCGCCCTGAGATTGGTAGGTTGTCAGTTCAAACCTTGGCCAAGTCATACCAAAGACTATAAAAATGTGACCCAATGCCTGCATGCTTGGTACTCAGCATCAAGGGTTGGAATTGGGGGTTAAATCACCAAAAATAATTCCCGGGCGCGGCCTACGCTGCCGGCAACTGCTCCCCTCACCTCCCATAGGGTGAATAGAGGACAAATTTCACCACAATTACTGTGTGTGTGACAATTATTGGTAAATTTAACTTCAATGTTGGTTTTTGGCCTTGCCGCTTACGTGCAGTGGTTTCTCCAGATTTTCTGAACCTTTTGATGACATTACGGACTAGGGATGTCCCTATCCAGGTTTTTGCACTTCCGATCCGATACCGACACTGGCCGATACTGGCCAATCCGAGCATGTATTAAAGTTTAAAGTTATTTAGCCTACTTAGTTGTCAGATTCGTGCTGGAAATGATTTTAGTACTGTTGATAACAACTAGCCAGCTGAATTAGGTGAGTTTGAATAACACTAAATAGTTGGTATTCAAGGATAAACACAAAATATCAAAAATTATACATGACAAACAGAAATGGCATCATTAAACAGTAAAAAAGTGAACAGTATAATGTGCAAATAATACTGTAAAAAAAAAAAAAAAGAATTAAAAAAAATATCTACACACTCCTTTTTAATTGTTTGCCCCAGTTGGGGGGGGGGGGGGGGCAAACTATTGAAGTCCAAGCAGAATGGGGAGATTCTTTCTATCAAAGACGAGCACTTCAAGATGCTCAGGTGTCAGCCTGCTTCTGTGTTCATCTATGATGAGTGCTAAAACGCCTCTTACTCGCAAGAGTCATTAAAATGTCTTACAACTTTACCACCACGCTTGACTTTATTGTGGCATGTTTTGCACTCCACCTCTTCATTTTTTTTTTTTTTTGTAGGATAAAATAATCCCACACAGCTGACATTTTTACCGTAACTTTCAATTCACACGGCCGTCTGAACGGTTAGAACGCAGACTTGTGGATGTTTTGAAGGTGTGCTGGAAAATGCGGAACAGAGTTAAGGGAGCAGCAGAAGAGTGGAATGTATTTTTTAAATCGGGGCGTTGGAAAACACGGACTGGAGTTTTTTTAAAAACTGGATCTGGATCGACATTTTCCCATGCCTTGCCGATCAAATTTTTGGCAAATATCAGTGGCCGATCTGATCCAAATATTGGATCAGGACAACCCTATTACGGACCGCAGATGGTGAAATCCCTAAATTCCTTGCAATAGCTGCTTGAGAAATGTTGTTCTTAAACTGTTCAAAAATGTGCTCACGCGTTTATTCACAAAGTGGTGACCCTCGACCCGTCCTTGTTTGTGAATGATTGGGTTTCATAAAACCCAATCATGTCACCCGCCTGCTACCAATTCGCCCGTTCACCTGTGGGATGTTCCAAATAAGTGTTTGATGAGCATTCCTCAACTTTCTCATTCTTTTTTGCCACTTGTGCCAGCTTTTTTTTAAAACATGTTTCAGGCATCAAATCCCAAATGAGCAAATTTTTGCAAACAATAACAAAGTTTACCAGTTCGAAAGTGAAATACGGTATCTTGTCTTTGCAGTCTATTCACTTGAATATAGGTTGAAAAGAATTGCAAATCATTGTATTCTGTTTTTATTGACCTTTTTTCATGTTTTTTTCTCAAAAATGTAGCACTACTTGCTTTTTAAAAGGTGCAGTATTTGTTAAATAATTAGTACGACAACTTACTAAAGTGTGCCAGTTGTATTAGTATATTGACAAGTACTTTGCTCTTCCTGTACGCGCTCGTTTAGTTATTCAATGCGATCTCTCCGCCGGCGGAGAAAATATAGGCATACCAATTCCACGCAAGAATAATCAGCATGGGCAGCAGTAACAACAAGGCTTGTTAATGGTTGAATGAGCAAAGTGAGGAAACGTTTGCAAGAGAAACCCTTGCAAATGTTGTGACATTTGACAATTGAACACAACACCGGCTATGTCATCATCACCAGCTTCAATCTATACCAAAACATAATTTTCGGTCAATTAATAGGATAAATTTTTTTGTGTGTGTTTCTTCCTCTTTTAAACCGTTCAATTCAGTGTTTTTTTCATTTATTCTCTACAAAAAACCTTCCGTAGAATTGAAAAAAAATGTCTGACGGAATGACAGACAGAAATACCCATTTTTTTTTAATATATATTTATCTCTTTCTAAATATATTGTGAGAAATCATTAAGATGATCAGTGTTTTTTACAGGCCGACAGACAGGCCGACAGACAGGCCGACAGACAGGCCGACAGACCGGCCGACAGACCGGCCGACCGACCGACCGACCGACCGACAGGCCGACAGACAGACAGGCCGACCGACCCGCCGACCGACCGACAGGCCGACAGACAGACAGGCTGACCGACAGACCGACCGACCGACCGACCGACAGGCCGGCCGACCGACAGGCTGACCGACTTACAGGCCGACAGACAGACAGGCCGACCGACAGGCTGACCGACTTACAGGCCGACAGACAGACAGGCCGACCGACAAACCGACAGACCGACAGACACGCCGAACGACCGACAGGCCGACCGACAGACAAGCCGACCGACAGACCGACAGACCGACCGACCGACCGACAGACAGGCCGACAGACCGGCCGGCCGACTGACCGACCGACCGACCGATTGGTCGGTCAGAGTTTTCACAAGGATAAATATCATTAAGTATTAATAACAACTTAAAGTTAAAGGTAAATTGAGCAAATTGGCTATTTCTGGCAATTTATTTAAGTGTGTATCAAACTGGTAGCCCTTCGCATTAATCAGTCCCCAAGAAGTAGCTCTTGGTTCCAAAAAGGTTGGTGACCCCTGGTCTAGACCCTATGTGTCCTTTAATCAAACATTTGTTTAATCCAAAAGAATAATTGCTATTATTGGCTGATATGAAAGTAGCACATGGGAAGTGTGGTGTAAAGGCTAAATAAATGTGAATGTGTAAAGGTAGACTGAAAGTCCCCGAGGTCCGCGGGGGAGTGGACATTTTCCACAGAAAGGTGCGAGACTCTTTGATTTCTCAGGAGGTTTCCACAACATCACGCTGTGACCTTTCTTCCCAGCTGAGGAAGAGAAGATGGGCTTTATTTCACGGGCGTCTGAGAACATGTTAGTGTTTTCTCCGGAAAACAAACCCTTTTACAACTGCTTATAGCATAAAAGGCGCGGCGGGTAATGGCGGCCGCTGGCTTTGATTTTGCACTTTCCGTGCTTTATATCTTTTATTTGGCGTTTAACCCCGGAGAACACAAAACGTGGGAGGGGGAAGAGATTGGATCTGACATTGAGGCAACGGCGGCATTGTCACGGTGATTATGCGGCGGCATGAATTCATGTCTTCACACCATTCCCTGGGTAACATCGTAATGTTTCATGCCGCCGTGCAGGGACGTAAAGAACACATAAAACCTAATTACACCCTCAGCTTCGGTTATTGCGGTGAATTTTAGTCATCCCATTATTCAACCCGATAAGAGATTTTCTCTTTGTGGGCAAATCCGACTATCTTGATTTTCTTGGTTGTTATAGCAACAAAAGTATATTGGAAGTGCTGAATTCAAAACATCATGAACACAACCTTCCAGCTCTTAATGGGGGGAACATATTCTTCTTTAACCAATATGGTGCCGAGATATCCCAGCCATTGTTTTGGATAAGACCCAATGGTGGGAGATTGGGGTGTGGATTAAAGACGGGTACCATATAGAGCTGGGCGATATAGCCTTTTTTCAATATCCCGATATTTTTAGGACATGTCACGGTATACGATATATATCTCGATATTTTGCCTTAATATATGCTCATGTTGAACTTTCATGCAGAGAGGGAAATCCCAACTAGAGTGAGGCAAAAAAATATTTAGTCAACCACCGATTGTGCAAGTTCTCCCACTTAAAATGATGACTGAGGTCTGTAATTTTCATCATAGGTAAACTTCAACTGTGAGAAACAGAATGTGAAAAAAAAATCCAGGAATTCACATTGGAGGAATTTTAAAGAATTTATTTGTAAATTATGGTGAAAATAAATCATTGATTAACCATTCATAGTTCTCACTGATGGAAGGAGGTTTTGGCTCAAAATCTCACGATACATGGCCCCATTCATTCTTTCCTTAACACGGATCAATCGTCCTGTTCGCTTAGCAGAAAAACAGCCCCAAAGCATGTTTCCACCCCCATGCTTCACAGTAGGTATGGTGTTCTTGGGATGCAACTCAGTATTCTTCTTCCTCCAAACACGACGAGTTGAGTTTATACCAAAAAGTTCTATTTTGGTTTCTTCTGACCACATGACATTCTCCCAATCCTCTGCTGTATCATCCATGTATCCATTTTGCTATAAACTCAACTTGTCTTGGAGGAAGAAGAATACTGAGTTGCATCCCAAGAACACCATACCTACTGTGAAGCATGGGGGTGGAAACATCATGCTTTGGGGCTGTTTTTCTGCTACGGGAACCGGACGATTGATCCGTGTTAAGAAAAGAATGAATGGGACCATTTATCGTGAGATTTTGAGCCAAAACCTCCTTCCATCAGTGAGAGCTTTGAATGGTTGACGAAATATCTATTTTCCACCATAATTTACAAATAAATTCTTCAAAAATCCTACAATGTGAATTCCTGGATTTTTTTTACACATTCTGTCTCTCACACTTGAAGTGTACCTATGATGAAAATTACAGACCTCTGTCATCATTTTAAGTGGAAGAACTTGCACAATCAGTGGCTGACTAAATACTTTTTTGCCCCACTGTAGGTGAATTTAGCAAAGTTGTATTTATTAAAACGGTTATTAAGCAGTGGCACAAACATTCATGTCATTTCCACAACAGAAAGTGCAAGATTGTCGGAGCTATGAGTGCACTTTAATGCATGATGTCTCTAAGATAACATATCAAAACATCGAATTAAAGTGCACTTTTGGTACAGATCGCCACTACAATGTTTTAAAACAAATTAAGTGCACTTTTGTGCATGATGTCACACAAGATATTTCAATAAGTGTCAAATAAAAATGAGCTGCATTATAGGAAATCAAATAGTGTATGTCCTTCGCTATGTGGTAAGTTCCTGTGGACGTTATCTCCTTCTGTTGTTGACTATTTTCTTTGCACGGTGTTGATCTGGAAATGATTGATTGGGCATTTTGTGGGTGTGAAATTCAGAGTTTCAAGCACTCTTCATTCTCCAGCGGGTGACTTTTCAAATGATGCAAATTTTTGTAGCAACGCTTTTGCAGCATACTTGACATATTAGGGTTGTCTGTTCTACATATTAGAACAGAAGAGTTGAGTTTATACCAAAAAGTTATATTTTGGTTTCATCTGACCACATGACATTCTCCCAATCCTCTGCTGTATCACCAAAATAGAACTGTTTGGTATAAACTCAACTCGGCGTGTTTGGAGGAAGAAGAATACTGAGTTGCATCCCAAGAACACCATACCTACTGTGAAGCATGGGGGTGGAAACATCATGCTTTGGGGCTGTTTTTCTGCTAAGGGGACAGGACGATTGATCCGTGTTAAGGAAAGAATGAATGGGGCCATGTATCGTGAGATTTTGGGCCAAAACCTCCTTCCATCAGTGAGAGCTTTGAATGGTTGACCAAATTCTTATTTTCCACCATAATTTACAAATAAATTCTTTAAAATTCCTACAATGTGAATTCCTGGATTTTTTTTTCACATTCTGTTTCTCACAGGTGAAATGTACCAATGATGAAAATTACAAACCTCTGTCATCATTTTAAGTGGGAGAACTTGCACAATCGGTGGTTAACTAAATACTTTTCTGCCCCACAGTATATTGTTAAATGCTGCTTTCTACCGTGCTTCCAGAAGTATTCACATTGCATAAAGTCAGTGTTCAAAAACAAGAAAAAAAATACAAAAATGAAATAAGCAAAATTATCTGCCAATAGAACAAGAAGAATCGGCATGTCAAGACTTTCCAAAACAAGTAAAATGAGCTAACCTCAAAGAACCCAAAAATACCTTAAAATAAGTATATTCTCAATAATAAGTGCATTTTTCTTGGTAGAAAAAAAACAAACCTTTTTGCTCAATATGTTGAAAAATATTCTTAAATCAAGTAAACGCTAGTGCCATTATCTCGACATAACGATATGCAAATTACAGACCTCTGTCATCATTTTAAGTGGGAGAACTTGCACAATCGGTGGCTGACTAAATACTTTTTTGCCCCACTGTATCTTTTATGTTTGACTGCCATCTACTGGTCACACTTATTACACCATGTACCAAAAAAAAAAAACTTTGAGGTCGGTAAGCACGACCAGAATTCTTCCGTATATTACAAAATACGGTACTTTTGAGTGCCTGCAGCGAAAATGAAGAATGTCTGCCAAAATATGTCCGGTTCTTTTCCCTCCTCCTCGACTTAATCCTATGTGCCGTCAATCCCGGGGCTTCCAGCGCGTCTAAACATCAGCTGGTTCTCAAACAGCGTTGACAGGTTTTTTCTCAAATGAGCGAAGCGTGCACGCAGGTGCCGAGAACCAGGTTTCCGGCTTAGGAGTGAGCCCACTTACGGAGTCTTGGCAGCACTACAAAAAGCATTCTTCCTCTCCACCTGATTCTAATTATTGGGAACGTGTTTCAGCAACGGCATCCAGAATCTATTAGAACAAACAGCTGTCTGTGACAATTAGGCCACAATCATGTCGCATGAAGGAAAGTCGTCCATTGTGAAGTGCACTTTCTTCCAGCCTATTCAAGCCGGAGTCGAGTGATTAGGACGAGCAAATTTGATTTTGACGACGCCGGGCGTAGTAATATTAATGAAAATAAATGCCGTTAATCAGCCTCCAATGAATGTTTAGCCTAAGAGGTGAATACAGCATTTATATTCAATGAAAAAGCATTTAAACGCAAAAAATAAAATATGTTCACAGAGAAGTCAAGGTGAGTGTTTTACTAAGCGCTATCACTTATTTAAAGAAGCTGCCAGGAATCCATAAAGCAAAGACAAGCTGTGGTAAGAGATATCAAGACCAAACAAAGCCTGTTCAGCCAGATAAAACAGTGCCTTGAGAAGTATGTACACAGAGATAAAATGAACAGGAGCGGGCGTGTGCCAAGTTCTGCCACGGAAAAGGGCCGGCCAATGCAGAACATTCCCTCCGGTTACGCACCGGGGCAAAACGCAGACGGGGCTGGATCCGAGGGTTACCGGATTAGGGGTCCGTTATATTTCGCTTTGGGCCGCTTGTGTCATGTTTTGTTGTCACGTTCTGTTTGGTTTTGGACTCTTGTTTGTTTTGTCACCGTGACTACCAATTAGTTTTCACCTGTTATGTCACGCAACTAGTTTGTTTGGAATCACACACCTGTCAATAATCATAGCACTAATTAAGCCTGTAGTTGCCAGGCAGTCAGGCTGGCGACATCACCCTCTATCACTCTCTACACACCCTGATACCTGATTGCTCACTTCTTGCCATAGATTAATTATTTTCACGCCACTGTAAGTGTTTTCGTTTTTGTTGTTCATAGTTCTGCCATTGTGCGATTTTTTGTTCGTACCTTTTTTTGAGTTAAGATTAAAAGATGTCGTTACCTTCACATTGTGTACGGTCTAGTCGATTTGCACAAGGTCTCTGAGGTCAGCTTATACAATGCACATCTGTATCCAAAGATATCGTTACCTTCACATTGTGTACGGTCTAGTCGATTTGCACAAGGTCTCCGAGGTCAGCTGATACAATGCACATCTGTATCCCAACAATACACACCTGTATCACAATAATATACACCAGTATCCCAACAATGTTAACCTAAATCCCAACAGTAGACAAATGTACCTAACAATACAAACCTGTATCCCAACAATGCACATCTTTATCCCAAAAATACACTCCTATATCCCAACAATATACACGTTTATCCCAACAATACACACCTGTATCCCAACAATACAGACCTATATCCCAACAATATACACGTTTATCCCAACAATACACACCTGTATCCCAACAATACAGCCCTATATCCCAACAATACACACCTGTATCCCAACAATACACTCCTGTATCCCAACAATATACACGTTTATCTCAACAATACACACCTGTATCCCAACAATACAGACCTGTATCCCAACAATACACTCCTGTATCCCAATAATACACACCTGTATCTCAATAATGCACACCTGTATCCCAACAATACCAACATGTATCCCAACAATACACCCCTGTATCCCAAAAATACACTCCTGTATCCCAACAATAAAAACGTTTATCCCAACAATACACAACCTGTATCCCAACAATACAAACCTATATCCCAACAATGCAAACCTGTATCCCAACAATACACACCTGAATCCCAACAATACAGACCTATATCCCAACAATACACACCTGTATCCCAACAATACATTCCTGTATCCCAACAATATACACGTTTATTTCAACAATACACACCTGTATCCCAACAATACAGACCTATATCCCAACATAACACTCCTGTATCCCAACAATATACACGTTTATCTCAACAATATACACCTGTATCCCAACAACACAGACCTGTATCCCAACAATACACTCCTGTATCCCAATAATACACACCTGTATCTCAATAATGCACACCTGTATCCCAACAATACTAACATGTATCCCAACAATACACACCTGTATCCCAAAAATACACTCCTGTATCCCAACAATACACACGTTTATCCCAACAATACACACCTGTATCCCAACAATACAAACCTATATCCCAACAATGCAAACCTGTATCCCAACAATATACACCTGAATCCCAACAATACAGACCTATATCCCAACAATACACACCTGTATCCCAACAATACATTCCTGTATCCCAACAGTATACACGTTTATTTCAACAATACACACCTGTATCCCAACAATACAGACCTATATCCCAACATAACACTCCTGTATCCCAACAATACACACCTGTATCTCAACAATACACTCCTGTATCCCACCAATACACACCTGTATCTCAACAATGCACACCTGTATCTCAACAATGCACACCTGTACCCCAAAAATACACTCCTGTATCCCAACAATATACACGTTTATCCCAACAATACACACCTGTATCCCAACAATACACACCTGTATCCCAACAATACACTCCTGTATCCCAACAATACGCTCCTGTATCCCAACAATACACTCCTGTATCCCAACAATACACTCATGTATCTCAACAATACACTCCTGTATCCCAACAATATACACCTGTATCCCAAAAATACACACCCGTATCTCAACAATACAGACCTATTTCCAGACAATACACACCTGTATCCCAACAGTACACTCCTGTATCCCAACAATACACACCTGTATCCCAATAATGCACACCTGTATCCCAACAATGGAAACCTGTATCCCAACAATACACCTGTATCTCAACAATACACTCCTTTATCCCAACAGACACATTTATCTAACAATATACACCTTTTTCCCAACAATATACACCTTTATCCAAACAGTATACACCTGTACCCCAACAATATACACCTGTATCTAACATTAAACACCTGTGTCCCAACAATATACACCTGTATCCCAACAATATACACTTGTATCCCACCAATGCACACGTGTATCTCAACAGTACACACGTGTATCCCAACAATGCACACCTGTATCCCAACAATACATACATGTATCCCAACAATATACACGTGTATCCCAACAATGCACACCTGTATCCCAAAAATGCACACCTTTATCCCAACAATAGACACGTGTATTCCAACAGTACACACCTGTATACCAACAATGCACACCTGTATCCCAACAATACACACGTGTACCCCAAAAATATACACGTGTATCCCAACAATGCACACTTGTATCCCAACAATACACGCCTTTATCCCAACAATAGACATGTATCTAACAGTATACACCTGTATCCCAGCACTATACACCTGTATCCCAACAATATACACCTGTACCCCAACACCATACACCTGTATCCCAACAATGCACAGGTGGAATTTTTTCCCATTCTTGCTTGATTTACAGCTTAAGTTTTTCAACAGTCCGGGGTCCCCGTTGTGGTATTTTAGGCTTCATATTGCGCCACACATTTTCAATGTCTGGACCACAGGCAGGCCAGTCAAGTACCCGCACTCTTTGACAATGGAGCCATGCTGTTGTAACAAAGGACTTGGCATTGTCTTGCTGAAATAAGCAGGGGCGTCCATGATAACGTTGCCTGGATGGCAACATATGTTGCTCCAAAACCTGTATGTACCTTTCAGCATTAATAGTGCCTTAACAGATGTGTAAGTTACCCATGCCTTGGGCACTAATACGCCCCCATACCATCACATATGCTGGCTTTTTTGAGCCTACAAAATTCCAGGTGGTTCTTTTCCACTTTGGTCCGGAGGACACGACGTCCGCAGTTTCCCAAAACATTTGAAATGTGGACTCTTCAGATCACATAACAATTTTCCACTTTGCATTAGTCCATCTCGGGCCCAACGACGCCGACGGCGTTTCTGGGTGTTGTTGATACATTTCTTTGGTTTTGCATAGTAGAGTTTTAACTTGCACTTACAGATGTAGCGACCAACTGCAGTTACTAACAGAGGCTTTCTGAAGTGTTCCTGAGCCCATGGGGTGATATCCTTTACACACCGATGTCGCTTTGTGATGCAGTACCGCCTGAGGGATCAAAGGTCCGTAATATCATCGCTCACATGCAGTGATTTCTCCGGATTCACTGAACCTTCTGATGATATTACGGACCGTAGATGGTGAAACCCATAAATTCCTTGCAATAACCAGTTGAGAAACGTTGTTCTTAAACTGTTGGAAAGTGACGACCCTCGCCCCGTCCTTGCATTTCACAGAAGCTGCTTTTATACCCAATCATGGTACCCACTTCTTCCCAATTAGCCTGTTCTCCTGCGGTATATTCCAAATAATTTTTTGACGAGCATCCCTCAACTTTCTCAGTCTTTTTTGCCACTTTTGCCTGCTTTTTCGAAACATGTTGCAGGCCTCACATTCCAAATGAGGTAATATTTGCATAAAAAAACGTTTACCAGTTTGACCGTTAAGTATCTTGTCTTTGCAGTCTATTCAATTGAATGCAGGTTGAAATCGATTTGCAAATCGTTGTATTCTCTTTTTATTTACTATTTACACAACGTGCCAACTTCACTGGTTTTGGGGTTTGTATATATTATTTTATGGTGAAATGTTTTATATTATAGACTCTCCTAGTATGTGTGTCTCAACTTCTGAGCAGCACTTTGTTTTTTGTTTAGTTTCTTTTTTATAAATAAAGCGGATTGGATTGCAGTGGAAGCTCTTTCTATTGGTGCTAAATATACGTTTTAATTCTCAACACCAGAGTGAGAAAAAAAAGCACTAGTGATGAAAGAAAGCCACACTTGGGCGCGAATCAGAGGGATCGGTTCTGCCGCCGCGGATAGAGATCAGCCGGTGGGCACAACTAGACCCGCATACATCTGTACACACGGCCAGGTGATTTATCTTCTAGAATACTCACACAACACCGGGAGGCGTTTATCCAAAAAGATGTCCCGGCTCGTAACCCTTCCCCCCACCAAAGAAGAACGTCTTGCAGTGTTTTTTGTGTTTTTTTTTCCTGTAAGCCTTTTTCTTTTTGCTCACAATTGTTCCCAGAGTCCTTGGAGGTATGGGGTGTCTTCAGTGAAGCTGTGTGTTTAGCCAAGGGAGAATGTGCTTTATCAGTATCATGCGTCAAAAAAAACAAAAAAAAACATGCTCATTGTAGCCATTAATCCTGACTCTCTCATTGTGTTTAGGAAAAAAAAATCTACATAAATTGTTGGATTCATGTTTGTTTTGTAGGTTAAATTGGTTTATATAGTGTGTTGTGAGACAATAATGCGGAAAAATTTGAATGCACTATTAATTATTGAGTATTAATAAATAATTATTCAGTGTATTCATACAATCAGTATACACTTTATTGCCAAACGTATTTGGCCACCCATCCAAATGATCAGAATCAGGTGACCTAATCACTTGGCCCGGCTACAGGTGTATAAAATCAAGCACTTAGGCATGGAGACTGTTTCTACAAACATTTGTGAAAGAATGGTGATTTCCAGCGTGGAACTGTGCAAAAAATGAAATGTCCTCGCTCCAAAATATCCCAAAGTCAACTGCCGGCTTCATTATAAGAAAATGGAAAAGTTTAAGAACAACAGCAACTCAGCCATAAAGTGGTAGGCCACGTAAACTGACAGAGAGGGGTCAGGGCATGCTGAAGCGCTTAGTGCAAAAAGGTCGCCGACTTTTTGGTCGACTTTCAGTTGCTGCAGAGCTCCAAACTTCATGTGACCTTCCAATTAGCTTCACGGAATGGGTTTTCATGGCCGATCAGCTGAATCTAAGCCATACATCACCAAGTCCAATGCAGAGCGTGGGATGCAGTGGTGTAAAGCATGTCGCCACTGGACTCTAGAGCAGAGAAGACACGTTCTCTGGAGTCATGAATTACACTTCTTCTGGCAATCTGATAGACAAGTCTGGGTTCGGAGGTTGCAAGGAGAATGGTACATTTCGGACTGCATTGTGCAGAGTGTGAAATTTGGTAGAGGAGGAATTATGGTGTGGGGTTGTTTTTCCAGGAGTTGAGCTAGTGAAAGGAACTTTGAATACTCCAGAAAACAATTTGGACAACTCCCGTTTGGAGCGGGCTCCTTCCTCTTCCAACATGACTGTGCACCCGTTCACAAAGCAAAGTCCATAAAGACATGGATGACAGAGTCTGGTGTGGATGAACTTGACTGGACTGCACAGTGTCCTGACCTGAACCCGATTGAACGCCTTTGGGATTAATTAAAACGGAGACTGAGAGCCAGGCCTTCTCGACCAACATCAATGTGGGATGTGATATTGGACGAATGGTCAAAAATTCCTATAAACATTCTTTGCAACCTTGTGGACAGCCTTCCCAGAAGAGTTGAGCTGCAAAAGGTGCACTGACATCATATTGAACCCTAAAGGTTAGGAATGAGATGGCACTTTAAGTTCATATGTGGACAAGTCTGGGTTTGGAGGTTGCCAAGAGAACGGTGCATTTTGGACTGCATTGTGCCGAGTGTGAAATTTGGTGGAGGAGTAATTATGGTGCGGGGTTGTTTTTCAGGAGTTGAGCTAGTGAAAGGAACTTTGAATGCCCCAGGATACCAAAACATTTTGGACAATTCCAGTTTGTAGCTGGCCCCTTCCTCCAACCTTGTGGACAGCCTTCTCAGAAGAGTTGAAGCTGTAATAGCTGCAAAAGGTGCACTGACATCACATTGAACCCTATAGGTTAGGAGTGGGGTGCCACTTTAAGTTTATTTGTGAGTCAAGGCAGGTGGCCAAAAACTTTTGGCAATATAATAATAATAATAGATGGTATTTGTAAAAAAACGAAAAAAAAAAAAAACACTTGAGTAAACAGCCTCAATGTGCTACAGTATATTAAAAAAAATAAAAAAATAAATAAATAAATAAAAATTAGAACAGCCTAATTTGTATAACTATATGCATATATTTGAAAAATAAATATTTTTAAGCCTTTTTTAAAAGCATCCACAGTCTGTGGTGCCCTCAGGTGGTCAGGGAGAACGTTTCACAGACTGGGAGCGGCAGAGCAGAAAGCCCGGTCCCCCATTGTTCGTAGCTTTGTCCTCGGAGGTTGGAAGAAATTAGCTTGTCCAGAGCGGAGGTGTCGTGTGGAGTATTTGGGGGTGAGCAGTTCTTTAAGGTAGAGGGGGTCATTTCCATTCTATTTCCATATTTAGTTGGATATTCAATATTGGCCGGAAGGAACCAGAAATTAGGAAACAGGAAGTGTCATTGCGAAATAGGAGTGGCACGCCGACAGCCAATTAGGTAAAAGTATCAACGACTGAGTTCTCGTCCCTTACGTCTCGTTGTGAATTATCTGCATGAAGTGAGGCGAGAAACTGTGATATCTTGATGCAATCAACTCCATAACAGAAACATGTTTTGAGTTGTGTTGGTTTTAAATGCAGGCACTAGCGGTAAAAAATGGATGGATGGAAAAATCAATAATCACTGATATTAATCAACATAATAATAATAATAATAATAATGATACAATTTTCTGTCACACCCAGGAAATCATGTTTTGTTTTGGTCACGTTATGTTTTGTTTTTTGGACATTCAGTTCTTGCTTTTGCACTTCCTTGTTTTCTTTGTTTCCATAGCGACTGATTAATTTTCACCTGGCCCTCATGTCACGCCCCTGTCCTCAGCCCTCACACCTGTTTGTAATGACCATAGTTATTATTTAAACCACAGTTACCTGGTAGTCAGTCTGGCAACTTCACATCCTGTATTCCTCAACTCTTTTCATGCCAAAGACCATGCTGTTTCAGTTTTGTTATTCATGCCACAGTGCAAGTGTTTTTGTTTCATGTTTATAGTTTGTAGCCTTTGTGCTAGTCATTTGTTTTTCATTAGTCAAGTTTGTTCTCCGCCATTGTGCGCGCCATTTGTTTGCCTTTATGTAGTTTGTTTGTATAGTAATAAATCAAAATGTACTCGCATTCATGTCTTGCTCGTGCCAATTTCCCTTTGCATCAGGAAAACAAACTATCCCATAGTCCAAGTCATAGTCCGAGTGTGACATTTTCAGACTTATAGCCCAGCCCTATGTTAATTATTTTCTCAGTATCAAAACGTATTTCTAGTTTAAATGACCATAAATGTTTTAATTTATTTCAGGCAAATGGTTATTATTTTTTTTTTTTTTTAATGGAACAACCTTAAAAAGGGAAGGGGGTATAATTTATAGAGCACACTTTGTACAAAAACGCTTTATGGGAAATTACAAGAAGGCAGAACTAAAAGTACAATAATCATGAACGTAATCTTAATTGAAATTAAAAAAACATCCATGGGACTCATTTTAATTGTTTTATTACAATAAAAATGATACAATTAATTATTTTTTCACACTGAGACTCACTGACTTTGGCTCATTTTCTGTGAAGAACATATATCAGAATAAATATTTAATGACCACATGCGCACGCACATGCCCACACACGCCCACACACACACACACACACACACACACACACACACACACACACACACACACACACACACACACACACACACACACACACACACACACACACACACACACCAGGCCTAGACAGGAGGAGGACAGTGTAGGGACCCAGAATATCAAATGTGCGAGAAAATGAGAGCAGACTGAACAGATGTTGATTGGGATAAGGTAAACATCTGTTCATAATTTTAACATAAAAGTGTTTAATTGTGAGGCATTCAAAACCACAAAATACAACGGGTCCATCAGACCCACAAACTCTGGCTGAGTAACCATAATATGAAAATTCCACAAGGGTTAAAACCAAAGAGTGTAGATGTAGTTTCTGACATCCAACAATGTTAATTAAAGGTATTCTTTGTTATAAATTAATCTATATTCTCTTTTTTGTTGTTTTATTTAATGTTAATTAGAATACATTGTTATGCAGAGGTGTACTTATAACAATTTTAAAGACGAATGATAATATTCACAGTCGCGGCGGAGAGTGGGCGCTGATTGTTTTCTTTTTTTGGGGGGTGGGGGGTTAAAATAACTGAGAAGCACTGTTACAAGGTGAGATCCTCTGTCGAAAAAAACATATTTTGAAAAACTCATAATAAAATATTTATCAAAACTTAAGAAATATCCGGATTTTTGGAAAGTTAATCACTATTAACGAATATGAGAAAATTGGAGGCCTTAGCCAGAAAGTACACTTTGGCATTAGGGTAAATGTGCCACTCTTGTTTTGTTGAGCCCTACAAAGTGTTTGTACTGTAAATATTGTACTTATTACACACCAGCTGTTTGATTGCAAGCTGCATCTTAGTTTGTAGTTTCCGATGTATTAAAATTGCCATGTAGAATTGGTAATGCTTATCGTTAGCATGTCCATGGCAAATCCAGCGTAATTTAGCATTGAGCTAGCGCATTTTATAAAGCAGCGTCTGACTGTACTTTTGAGTGCCTTCTTCTTGGCATGGAAAATTCTAAAATTACCTAGAAGCCGTTCGACTCAATCAGCTCTAGATTTTGACTGCCTGAGCTGGTGTCGAGTTTTCAACCGATGAGATATCACGTGAAACAAAAGTATCGAAATATGGTACCGTTTGATTTTACGTTAATCGGTACCCATTAGTACCGACAGACTTTGGTCGGTACATAGATAAGTAACAAATTCAGTACCCATCACTGATCAAAACACTACAAACACTGAAATCTACAAAACCCAAAACCAGTAAATCGGCACTTTGTGTAATTTGTAGATACAAATCATTTTCAACTTCAAAACGTTTGTATATTCAATTGAATAGACTGCAAAGATAGGCCAGTCTAGTACCCGCACTCTTTCACTATGAAGCCACGTTGTTGTAACACTTGGCTTGGCATGGTCTTGCTGAAATAATCAGGGGCGTCCATGATAACTTTGCTTGGATGGCAACATATGCTGCTCCAAAACCTGTATGTACATTACCGCATTAATGGTGTGTTCAAAGATGTGTAAGTTACCCATGCCGTGGGCACTAATACACCCCCACACCATCACAGAATCTGGCTTTTGAACTGTGGGTCTATAACAATCCGGATGGTTCTTTTCCTCTTTGGTCCGGAGGACATTTTGAAATGTGGACTCGTCAGACCACAAAACACTTTTCCACTTTGCATCGGTCCATCTTCGATGTGCGTGGGCCCAGAGAAGCTGGTGGCGTTTCTGGGTGTTGTTGATAAATCCCTTTGGAATTTTCTAAGTAGAGTTTTTATTTGCACTTACAGATGTAGCGAACAACTGTAGTTACTAACAGAGGTTTTCTGAAGTGTTCCTTAGCCCATGTGGTGATGTCATTTTTTTTTTTTTTAATTTTATGCTGTACGGCCTGAGGGATGGAAGGTCCGTAATATCATCGCTTATGTGCAGTGATTTCTCCATCCATCCATCCATTTTCTACCGCTTATTCCCTTTCGGGGTCGCGGGGGGCGCTGGCGCCTATCTCAGCTACAATCGGGTCTCCAGATTCTCTGAAACTTGTGATGATATTACGGACTGTAGATTGTTAAATCTCTAGATTCCTTGCAAAAGCTTGTTGAGAAACGTTCTTAAAATCTTGGACAATTTGCTCACCCATTTGTTCACAAAGTGGTGACCCTCGCCCTGTCCTTTTTTGTGAACGACTGAACATATCATGGAAGCTACTTTTATACACAATCATGGCACCCACCTGTTCCCAATTAGCCTGTTCACCTGTGGGATGTTCAAAATAAGTGTTTGATGAGCATTCCTCAACTTTGTCAGTCTTTTTTGCCACTTTAAACATGTTGCAGGCATCAAATTCTAAATGATCTAATAGGATTAGCAAATCATTGTATACTTTTTTTATTCATCATTTACACAACATGCAAACTTCACTGGTTTTGGGTTTTGCTATCAAAATTAATTATTCTGAGTTTGAACATATGTTTTTATTAATTTTCCCTCCAATTGAATGGTTTATTTTCCCCAATTATTTGCATTTGTAGTGAGCAAAACCGAGATCAGGTCCGGACTTTTCATATTTAAAAGTTTAGGCTACTTTGGTTTTCGTCATCGCAGTCCAAATCGTCCGGAAATGTAAACGATTTTCCCCAAAAGAAAAATTGTTAATCCAATTAATCTGTTCCATACACTCAAAAATGTTAACTTTACAAAGAATGTATTATAGTTTTACATGCACAAAGCGATTTAAAATGCACATACATAATAAACGAAATGAAGCCCCAACTAACGCCACTTCCTTACTTTGCTGCAAGTTCTTGAATTCACAACAGCGTTCCTCGCATTCTTGATCAAAGTGCTGGCGCTTGTGTTATATATCCCCCCCCCCCAAAAAAAATGCACTGGCACTATTAACTGATGCAATCACAAGCATGCGCGAAACAGCTTTGATCTCCACAAAATTGCAGAGGACAGCCAGTAAGCGCCATATTACCCTTGATTGCTTTGCTGGACTTACTATAGCAGTGTGGTGTGTTCAATGACAATTGGGAAACATGGACACTCGGGCCCGAGTCGACTTCGGTTGGACTATCCGTCCACCCATTGTCTACCGCTCGTCCCTTTGGTGGGACAAGACACAGGGACATTAAACTCAAAGGCAGATTTGTTTTGCATCAGATTATTGCTAATTTCCATCTGCAGTCTCCGGTTATCTAAATTAAGGAGATACAAAAACATGGAATACAATTATAACAATAAAATTATACTATTGCATGTAATCAAATTAAGAAAAGTCCTTAAATGACCTTTCATTGACACATACTTATATATTACAACCACTCCTCCTTTACATCCAAACACAGACAACACATGCCCTGTTCACACCTGTCATTATTTGTAAAAACAACCATAATTTTAAGACAAACACCTCACATCTTAAACCAAAAGGCTCTCATGCATAAATATAATACATATTAATATTTTGCAGCCGTACTCATAAAACAAAAAGCACAGACAATCTGCAATGTGCGCTTAATCATACTAAAAGCAAGACATATTTTTTGTTGTTGAAAACTGAATCATATTACAACCAAGGCGTATGAAAACCTACAGACCATTACGAAGGTCTTCTGAGTTAATTGGTGTCAGATTATTTATTTAGGACAATGCACATCCATGAACAATCTGAAGTTAAAAAAAAAAATATATATATATATATATATATATATATATATATATATATATATATATATATATATATATATATATATTTAAATGATTTTGGATCCGTACAATCAAAATAATATACTTGTGTGATTTTTTGCAGCTGTACTTAACTACAAAACATTCAGAGAATCAGCAAAGTATGTTTATTCATACTAAAACCAAGACAGTGTATGGAAACAGACATATTTTTGTTGAAAAATACTGTTGAAGTTTTTTTTTTTGCCTTCTTTATGATCATGTGCACCCTTTGTTTTATCACAATTTTGAGTTTTATTTTATTTTTTTACGAAAAATGCTTTGAGTCTTCCCACTCCTTTTCAGATTTTATGAATTGTGTTAGTTCAAAACACGTGATTATTCATCTATTTATTTAGGACAGCAAATTTGTTTTCTAATATAAGTGTTTTGTCCTAATTACAATGACAATAACAAAAAATATTGTTTTTCATGAGCTGTGGACTGGTACCCCTTTCAGAGATCACATTAAGTCCCCATGGAAACATTCACATTTTGCACAATGAGATGTACGCATGGGATCATGTGTACATTCCTGTCATTTTCGATTTGCAAAATGTATATACAGTATGTATATATATTTTATTATTATTTCTTTAATATAATATACCCCTTTCAGAGATCACATTTAGTCCCCATGAAAACATTCACATGTTGCACAATGAGATGTAAGAAATGTATTATATACATATATATATATATATATATATATATATATATATATATATATATATATATATATATATATATATATATATATATATATATATATATATATATATATATATATATATATATATATATATATATATATATGTATATATATATGTATATATATACATACATATATATATATATACTTACATACATACATACATACATACACATACATACATACATACATACACAAACACATATATTATATATATATATATATATATATATATATATATATATATATGTAGGTGTGGGAAAAATCACAAGACTACTTCATCTCTACAGAACTGTTTCATGAGGGGTTCCCTCAATCATCAGGAGATTTTAATGGAAGCATTCACATACAATGGTTTGTATAGGGCACAGAGTGGGTGGGTACAGGCAGGCGTAGGGTGTGGTGATTGGCTCATGTGTTACCTAGGAGGTGTTTCCGTCTGTGGCGGCATGTTGAAATGATTTCACTGCGCTTGTTGAGGGATGATAGATCTGGATGATATATAATAAACAGTTTCTCTTTTAAGCATAGGTTGCATCTTTTATTACCACTGTTGTAAGGTGTGCTGGATGCAAGAATTTGCCATGTTATTGAATATTCAACATTATTGTCTTTGAGGTTCCAAATGTGTTTGCTGAGTTCTCTAGAATTCCACAAAGTCTGGTTTCTAAAGGAGGCGTTGTGATTATTCCATCTTGTTTTGAACGCTCCTTCGGTTAATCCTACGTACGTGTCGGATGTGTTAATTTCCTTGCGTATTACCTTTGCTTGGTAAACGACTGATGTCTGTAAGCACCCTCCGTTGAGAGGGCAATCAGGTTTCTTGCGACAGTTACATTCATTATTGGTTTCAGAGTCGTTTAGTCTGGGGGTAGGCAGTCCTTTTGCAATTGCTTTGTTGTGGTTTGAAATGATTTGTTGTATGTTATTCATACAGCTGTAGCTCAATTTAATGTTGTTCTTGTTGAATATTTTTCTTAGGGTGTTGCCTTTGGGGAAGTGTTTGTCGATCAGAGTGAGGAACTTGCGGCCGATGTTGGTTGAGACGTTTTTACTGAATGGCGGATTGTACCAGATGATGTTGTTTCGTTTTCTGCTCTTTTTTGGTTGGTTTCCTGGAGTGGGTTCATAGGTGAGGGTGAAGTTGTATCCGCTTTCATCAAGTGCTTTCTGGTACGGGGGGGTTGCTTGGTCGAATTCAGCTTTGCTAGATGACAGCATCGATAGCCTTTTATTAATTCCGGTAGGTAATCGAACTCGTTGGGAGTTTCCTCCTCTCCCAGCTTGCTAGCCTCAACCTGAACCTTGGTATTTAACGTGATGACGGACTGGCAGTGTGCCACGCCTCGCCAAGGAGCAGCGAGAACACCAAGAAGCGCATATGCCAAATCTTCAAAGAAAACGGCCTACGGATCACGATTGAAGCCAACAAGCAAACCATCAACTTCCTCGACGTCACTTTCAACCTGAGAAATAACAGCTACCAACCATTCACGAAACCCAACACAACACTCCAATACGTGCACCATGACAGAAACCACCCACTCACCACCACAAAAAGAATACCTATATGTATATATATATATATATATATATATATATATATATATATATATATATATATATATGTTTTTAGCATTTCTTTAATACAATAACAGCATTTCATTAATAATATTTATAAATCAAGATTCTTAATAAATGACAGTAGAATAAGCACACATTTGATTGGTAAGTCATAGTGTGATGACCTGGAATTACAGATATCATTTGTTAAATTGCCATAAAACCAAGACAGCGGAGGAAAACAGGGACAAACTTTTGTTCAAAAACTGATTCGAATTAGGAAACATAGTCACCGCTAATAATACCTTCTGAGTTGAAGGGTTTCAGATTAAAAGGCTAAATCCTGTTCACATTGTGGAAGTACACTTTGACAAACGTGCAACGCACCGTGAGCGTGATTGGTGGGGAATGACAAAGTGTTGCGTGGGTGTTGTGGAGACGGCACGATGGTGTGGAAGCATTCTCGATGTGTTAAGGTCAGAAAAACCCAGCATCACATTCTGTTGGTGATGGTATTTGAAGGGATTTGTTCCTTTCAATGAATGGCTCATTGTTAAATGTCTTTTTTTTTTTTTTTTAAATATATTTGTTTACGCCAAGGAAACAATCACTGGCAGCAGTTATACGATAAGATTTGGATCGGAATAACTCAAACTTACACACTATATATACATTATTTACTCTACTGGTAGGAAATACTCTGAAATATTAGTAATAATTATATTTCTGTTTTAATTGGAAACATTACATAAGGTGATGCCATATCCCAAATTCCATCCATTATGCATCGACAAGATATCACTATTGGGAATTTTCCCTTACCTCAGTCTCGATTTGCGTTTGTCTTAATTAACAGCATGTGAGCTAGTTAGCTTCCTGCTAGCGACCCCTTCAGTGTGAGGATTTTTTATCAGTGGATGGAGCTTTGCTATGAGACCGAAAAAGATGCCAAAGCGGACCTTTGTTTCAGTGAAGAAGAAGGCACCGCCGGGAAACAAGTCAATGAAGGATTTCCAAACATTGAAACGCCCTGAGTGTTCAACAATGCCACATTTATTCCCAGACTTAAGGTCAAATATTTTGCATTTTGCTGTTTTTTCGGGGTTTTGGAGCACAACAATGAGATTTGTGTGTGAGTGTGTGTAAGTGTGTGTGTTGCCATTTAAGTTTGCTGTAATATTGTGTTGTTTGAATACAAAATAGATTGTTGAGCCATCACCCCCTTGTTGTATTGGTTTGTTAAACAACAACACCAACAATACATACAGACATACATACATACACACACATATATATATATATATATATATATATATATATATACATATATACACATATATATATATATATATATATATATATATATGTATGTACAAATACATATATACATACATATATATTTATATATATATACACACACACATATATATATATATATATATATATATATATATATATATATATATATATATATATATATATATATATATATATATATATATATATATATATATATATATATACACACACACACATACATATACATATATATATATATATATATATACATATATATATATATTTATATCTTTACTTATTAGGGTTGTCCCGATACCAATATTTTGGTACTGGCACAAAAATGTATTTCGATACAATCTTACAAACAAAATAGTGAACATAATAGACAAATTCTCTTTTAGTAGTAAGCAAACAAAAAAAGTCTCCTAAGTAGTCTGTTGACATATGCAGTAACATATTGTGTCATTTATCCACCTATTATTTTGTCAAATTTATCAGACACACTGTAAAAATTGTTTATTAATCGACTTGTTCATTTACTGTTAATATCTGCTTATTTTCTCTTTTAACATGTTCTATCTACACTTCTGTTAAAATGTAATACTCACTTATTCTTTTGTTGTTTGATACTTTACATTAGTTTTGGATGATACCGCACATTTAGGTATCGATATGATACCAAGCAGTTACAGGATCATACATTGGTCATATTTAGAGTCCTCATGTGTCCAGGGACTAATTGACTTTATAAACATGAATATATAATATAATATAATATATATATATATATATATATATATATATATATATATATATATATATATATATATTAAATGTGAGGCAAAAAAATATTGATGTAATCATAGTAGTATTGACTAGAAACGCTATTGTACTTGGTATCATTACAGTGGATATGAGGTGTAGATCCACCCATGGCATTTGTTTACATTGTGACGCAGGTGAGCTATTGTACTCTTCTACGGTGTGTGGTGAAGCATGTTTAGCTATTCCTCATCCTCCAGTGATAACGGTACATGTAAGACACTCACTTTATCGTCGTCATAGAGGCGAGGATTAGTGATTTAGAAGTAGCTACTGCAGACTGTGGATGGATGTTAGCTTCTAGCTACCTAGCCATGTTTAAAATCACCTCTTCCTGAGGGCGTTCCAGTGTTATAAAGTCACCTTTACCTTTAGTTTTATGCATAAAAATGTGTCCATTCTCTCTTGTCTGTCTCTATACTATGTCTGCTTATAAGAACTCTGTGATTGTGTGCTGCCAAACAAGTTCCTCTGCTCGTAAAACGAGAAAAAAAAATAAAAAAAAATTATAGGTGGTATAGTACCAAATATGTTTCATTAGTATTGCGCCACCTTACTAGTACCAGTATACTGTACAACCATAATAAATATATATACACACACACACACACACACACACACACACACACACACACACACACACACACACACACACACACACACACGCACACACACACACACACACACACAATACAGTGTCTTAAAATAGGGACTTTTGCCTAGGCTAGAACCAAGTACCCGTGTTCACATTGCTTTTTATAGAACTCTGTTTAACTATACAACTTTTTCAGCTGAGGAACCATGTTGAAGAACCAATTAAGTCCGTGACTTGAGGTTCCAATGTGTATAGACTTCAAAATTCTAACTCAAAAGCATATTGTGAAAATTCCAAGCCTGATTTCGGAGCAAAGCGCCACTGTGGAGGGGGCGTGGCCTGCGGACCTGCAGCGAAGCGGGGTGTGCCAGGACGGGCTTTGATATCAGCGACAGTTGCGCAAATGGCCCAGCTGGGCCTGGTTATCTAATCACCTGTCGTTCTGTTTAAAATGCAGCAGCCGGGGAGGAGAGAGTTGTTGGAGCTGGAGCAAGAGCAAGAGACCAACAGACAACTGCTGAAAAGCAATCTGAGAACATTTTCTAAAAATAAAAGTTTATTGTAACCATGAAACAGGCTCGCATGACAATGCTTGGTGGTCTGGAGGACCCCCTGGAAGAGAGCTTGCACAGCTACTAATTCCTAAACATTTCAACAACAGGGCAATAAACCCAAATTGGAAGCATGAAATAGTCTAAAAATGTCTTGTTCAGCTCAATACTTCCACGCAAGGTGATTTTGGAAGCATAATCGTTCACCCCCCCTTATTACACCAGCTTGGGATTTTGATGACTAATCAGTACACAGTGTAACCGGTCGGAGCACTTTTTTTCTGCCCTGACGCGCCATAAAACATACTTAATGAATTGAACCTCAAAAAGCGTTGTGGCGTGGCCATTCATTAAACTGGCGATAAGGTGGCATCAAACCCGCTGAACCATGCAGAGACTCCATTAGGAGCATTTCATCCACCACCACGGGCTTTCTAGTTCATTCTATGTGTGATTACAGTCATGCCAGCAACAGGTCATTGTGTTCTAATTGGATTTTTTTTTTTTTTTTGCATCCTTTGCATGGTCATGCACACGCTTTGTCAATTCGAAACTTTAAAAAAGTATTTATTTTGTACTGAAAAAGCTTTATGTGCTTCAGGCAGGGATGAGTTTAATAAAATGGCGTTTTTCCTACTTCTTTTCAGACCTGTTGAATTGTCCTTATTTATCTCCTGAATAATGTAAAGTCACTACAAAGGCGGATGCGCGCAATTTTTCCGGATTCATGCAGATCCCAAATACAGATCAGCAGGTACCATATGGGAGAAACAGCGTTTTTTTTTGCATAATATTGCGAAACAAAACGCCAGATCATACATCAATAATGCAATATCAATGGCGGAAATGTGTCCCGTGAAAAACCGTCCGATCGGAAACCTATAATAACTAAAAAATAATTAAAAAATAAATAAAATTGAAATAAAAAAATAAAAAAGTTCCTTGGGTGAATAATGTAAACTCACTACACCGGTATGTTTTAGGGCTTTCATGGCGAGTTTACTGACAGATATAAGTAAGAACTTTACACTACTTTATATCAGAAATGGCAACAGTGGAGGATGAATGTCCCATAACAAGAAGAAAGAGAAAAATAGGAAGCTTATCGACTATGGTGTCACCATGGACTACAAAGGCAGATTTGCGCAAAATTTCAGGATTTATGCAGAACCCAAATAGAGATCAGCAGGGACCAGAAGGTAAAAAAAAAGTTGCTTTTGCGTAATATTGCGAAACAATACGCCAGGTAATATATCAATAATGCAACATCAACGGCGGAAATGTGTCCCTTGAAAAAACGTCCGACTGAAACCCTCAAATAACTAAAGTTCCTTGGGTGAATAATGTAAACTTACAACACCGGTATGTTTTATGGCTTTCGTGGCGAGTTTACTGACATATATAAGTAAGAACTTTACACTACTTTATATTAGAAATGGCAACAGTGCAGGATGAATGTCCCATAACAAGAAGAAAGAGAAAAATAGGAAGCTTATCGACTATGGTGTCATAGGCGGAATTGCGCAAAATTTCAGGATGTATGCAGAACCCAAATAGAGATCAGCAGGTACCAGAAGGTACAAAAAAGTAGCTTTTGCCTAATATTGCGAAACGATACATCAGATAATGTAGCAATTATGCAACATCAACGCCGTAAATGTGTCCTGTGAAAAACCGTCCGACTGGAACCCTCTAATAACTAAAGTTCCTTGGGTGAATACTGTAAACTCACTATACCGGTATGTTTTACAGCTTTCGTGGCAAATTTGAGGACAGACATAAATAAGAACTTTACACTACTTTATATTAGAAATGGCAACAGTGGAGAATAAATGTCACATAACAAGAAAATAGAAAAAAAGAAGAAACTAATGTACTGCGGTGGTGCCACGGACTACAGAGGCGGATTCGCTCAATTTTTCAGGATTCATGCAGATCTCAAATACAGATCAGCAGGTACCAGAAAGTAAGAAATGTTGCTTTTGCATAATATTGCGAAACAAAACGCCAGATAATACATCAATAATGCAACATCAACGCCGGAAATGTGCCCCGTGACAAACCGTCCGACCGGAACCCTCTAATAACTAAAGTTCCTTGGGTGAATAATGTAAACTCACTACACCAGTATGTTGTAGTGCTTTCATGGCGAGTTTAAGGACAGATATAAGTAAGAAATTTACACTACTTTATATTAGAAATGGCAACAGTGGAGGATGAATGTGCCATAACAAGAAGAAAGAGAAAAATAGGAAGCTTATTGACTATGGTGTCACCACGGACTACAAAGGCAGATTTGCGCAAAATTTCATGATTTATGCAGAACCCAAATACAGATCAGCAGGTACCAAAATGGAAAAGTTACTTTTGCATAATATTGCAAAACAATACGCCAGATTATGTATTAATAATGCAACATCAATGCCGGAAGTGTGTCCCGTGAAAAAACGTCCGACTGAAACCCTCTAATAACTAAAGTTCCTTGGGTGAATAATGTAAACTCACTACACCGGTATGCTTTAGCGCTTTCATGGCGAGTTTACTGACAGATATAAGTAAGAACTTCACACTACGCTATATAAGAAATGGAAACAGCGGAGGATGAATGTCACATAACAAGAAGATAGAGAAAAATTAGAAGTTTATCGACTACGGCGTCACCACGGACTACAAAGATGGATTCTCGCAAAATTTCAGGATTTATGCAGAACCCAAATAGAGATCAGCAGGTACCAGACGGTAAAAAAAAGTTGGTTTTGCATGATATTGTGAAACAAAATGCCAGATAATATATCAATAATGAAACATCAACGCCGGAAATGTGTCCCGTGAAAAAATGTCAGACCGGAACTCGCTAATAATTAAAGTTCCTTGGGTTAATAATGTAAACTCACCAAACCGGTATGTTTTAGCGCTTTCATCGTGAGTTTACTGACATATATAAGTGCGAACTTTACACTTCTTTATATTAGAAATGGCAACAAAACAGGATGGATGTCCCATAAAAGGAAGGTGGAGAAAAATAAGAAGCTCATTGACTACGGTGTTGGCACAGATTACAGAAGCGGACTCACGCAAGTTTTCAGGATTTATGCAGATTCCAAATACAGATCAGCAGGTACCAGACGGTAAAAAAAAGTTGGTTTTGCATGATATTGTGAAACAAAACGTCAGATAATACATCAATAATGCAACATCAATGCCGGAAATGTGTCCCGTGACAAACTGTCCGACCGGAACCCTCTAATAACTAAAGTTCCTTGCATGTAAAATGTAAACTCAGTACATCGGTATGTTTTCGTGCTTTAATGGCGAGTTTACTGACAGACATAAGTAAGAACTTTACGCTACTTTATATTAGAAATGGCAACAGCGGAGGATGAATGCATCATAACAACAAGATAGAGAAAAATAAGAAGCTTATCAACTACCATGTCGACACAGACTACCAAGGCGGATGCGCACAAAGTTTCAGGATTCATACATACCCCAAATACAGATTAGCAGGTACCAAAAGGTAAAAAAAAAGTTGCTTTTGCATAATATTGCGAAACAAAATGCCAGATAATATGTCTTACCTTATACACATACCATAATAATAAAAAGTAAAATAAAGCGGTGCGGCTTCATAGCTTACCAAAGTCGCACTTAAGCATTTTTTATCAATTTTGGAGTGCCTTGTGTAATGTTCTATTTAAAATGTTGGTGTTTACTCAAGTTATACTGCCATCATATTACTGTCTACTTGTATCCCTTATGTTTGGCTGCCATTTACTGGTCACACTTATCACTACACCATGTACCAAATAAAATTGCTTCGAGGTCGGTAAGCACAACCAGAATTACTTCGTACATTCGGCGCATTGTCGAATTTTGAGGGAAAAAAAGGATTTTAAAGTGTGCCTTATAGTCTGGAAAATACGGTATTTGAGAAATCAGACTAATTTAGTGAATGGATACACAGTCAGGCTTCATAGCTTACCAAACTCGTACTAAAATATGTTGAGCGAATTTTAAATGAAGTGTGTAATGTTCCATATTTTCAATGGAAAATATAAAATGTTGGTGTTGTTTACTTGAGTCATATTGCAGTCTACACGTATCTCTTTTGTGTGACTGCCATCATATTGCAGTCTACACATATATAATAATAATAATAATGGATTTGATTTATATCGCGTTTTTCTATTATTAGATACACAAAGCGCTCACAGAGAAGTTGGAACCCATCATTCATTCACACCTGGTGGTGGTGAGCTACATCTGTAGCCACAGCTGCCCTGGGGTATGTGTAACTTATGTGTAACTGCCATCTACTGGTCACACTTATCATTTCACTATGCACCCAATAATATAACTCCAAGGTTGGTAAGCACAACCAAAATGATTCCGTACATTAGGGGGGTGATAAGGCGCACTGTCGATTTTACAGAAAATGAAAGGATTTTAAGTGCGCCTTATAGTCAAAAAAATACAGTTTATGTATTTAAATTTTTTTTACTTTCTCTCAAAAATGTGTTATGGGTGTTTGGACCAAACCAACTGAATTTGAAATATTTCTTATGGGGGAAAAAAAAAATGAAGCTTACAATTTCTGACATTTCTGTTGTCGTCCGGCCTTTCCGAACAGATACGTGTGTGAAAGTTGAAAATGTAGTTGACGAAACATGTTAGCATGGAGTTTGTCATGCTTATGGTGGGTGCAGGGCTTGCAGTGAAGAAATGAGCACAGGACTTACATTCACAGAGGTGATCTTCCCAAGTTGACAGGCTTCCTGCAAGAACAGAAGAAGAGTCGTCTTAGATCGGCATCTCTCCGTGTCTGACGGAGAATTTCATAACGGAAATACAGTCCTATATTTCCCGGACTATAAGCCGCTACTTTCCCCCCCCACACACGCTATAACTCTTTCCAAAAAAAACATTGTAGGAGAGGTGTAGTCAGCACTGCCTGCAGGAGAAAAAGTCACCGCCGCTGTCCATGGTGCTGAGGACGAGCATCATCAAAACGTTGTTCAATTCTGGATGGCGGTCTACTGTGACGTTTGTGATCGGCGGTTCGGCTCGGAAGCGACTTCCACAGTTATGTATTCGACAAATAGCTTTCGTAAATTGTGTTATTGTTTGTGCTGTGGCGCCATCTTTTGGACAAGTTCGCTAACAGCAGCTGCTGCAGCTTGAGCGTCTGCATGTATTTTCTTCGTTTCTACTCCTATGCTTTCTTTAGTCATCCACTCCAAGAAGCGTTTTTGTGAGTTTTACAATATAACAAAAACAACTCATACTTACCGTGCTAAACCATCACGTTTGATAGTAGTGTTTTCATACATATTTGTACGTGCTATAGTAATCAGGCTAGCGTCATTAGCTATCGTTTTAACACGTTTACAAATGTTTGCGTTAGTATTATTTACATTCTGTTTTGCATTGTTTCAGGTATGTACATTCGCCAAAACGTCACCGTGGATGACGATGAGTTCTGTTTTGCTTGATCAGCCGTTTTACTGCCTTGTTACCGGCCCCGCTTGGAAACAATTAAGGTATGTAAATAAACATGTACAAAATATTTGTGCAAGTATTTCTTTTAACAAGCTATATAGCTGAGGCTTATAGCCCAGCGCGGCTGAATATTGTGACCGGAAATCGCGGTAAGTATCAAGAGACGACACAGTTTTCATAAATTGTGTTATTGTTTGTGCTATTGCCGTCTTTTGGATGAGTTTGAACATCTGCAGTGTTTTCCTCTATTTAATAATAATAATTATAATAAACAATAGCTAGCTAATGACTTCTGTTTTGTTTGATCAGCCGTTTTACTGCCTTGTTACCAGCCCCGCTTGGAAACAATTAAGGTATGTAAATAAACATTAACACAATATTTTTGCAAGTACCTCTTTTAACAAGGTATATAGCTGAGGCTTATAGTCCAGCGCGGCTAAATATTGTGTTCCGAAATCGCGGTAAGTATCAAGAGACGACACAGTTTTCATTAATTGTGTTATTGTTTGTGCTATTGCCGTCTTTTGGACGAGTTTGAACATCTGCAGTGTTTTCCACTATTTAATAATAATAATGATAATAATAAACAATAGTTAGCTAATGATTTCTGTTTTGTTTGATCAGCCGTTTTACTGCCTTGTTACCGGCCCCGTTTGGAAACAATAAAGGTATGTAAATAAACATTTACCATATATTTGTGCAAGTATCTCTTTTAACAAGGTATATAGGTGAGGTTTATAGTCCAGTGCGGCTAAATATTGTGTCCAGAAATCGCGGTAAGTATCAAGAGACAACACAGTTTTCATAAATTGTGTTTCTGTTTGTGCTATTGCCGTCTTTTGCACGAGTTTGAACAACTGCAGTGTTTTCCTCTGTTTAATAATAATAAACAATAGCTAGCTAATGACTTCTGTTTTCTTTGATCAGCCGTTTTACTGCCTTGTTACCGGCCCCGCTTGGAAACAATTAAGGTATGTAAATAAACATTTACAAAATATTTGTGCAAGTATCTCTTTTAACAAGGTATACAGCTGAGGCTTATAGTCCAGTGTGGCTAAATATTGTGTCCGAAAATCGTGGTAAGTATCAAGAGACGACACAGTTTTCATAAATTGTGTTATTGTTTGTGCTATTGCCGTCTTTTGGACGTGTTTGAACATTTGCAGTGTTTTCCTCTGTTTAATAATAATAATAATAATAAGAAAAATAAAAAACAATAGCTAGCTAATGACTTTGATCTGCTTGATCAGCCGTTTTACTGCCTTGTTACCGGCCCCGCTTGGAAACAATTAAGGTATGTAAATAAACATTTACAAAATATTTGTGCAAGTAACTCTTTTAACAAGGTATATAGCTGAGGCTTATGGCCCAGCGCGGCTAAATATTGTGGCCGGAAATCACGGTAAGTATCAAGAGACGACACAGTTTTCATTAATTGTGTTATTGTTTGTGCTATTGCCGTCTTTTGTACAAGTTTGAACATCTGCAGTGTTTTCCTCTGTTTAATAATAATAATAATAATAATAAACAATATCTAGCTAATGACTTCTGTTTTGTTTGATCAGCTGTTTTACTGCCTTGTTACCGGCCCCGCTTGGAAACAATTAAGCTATGTAAATTTAGGGTTACAAAATCTTTCTTTAAATAACAATTTTTACCTGCGGCTTATAGTCCAGTGCGGCTAATGTATGGAAATATTTTTTTTGTACCCTAAAATGTAGAGGGTGCGACTTGTAGACGGAACTTTCCAGCCTGCTATAAACCACTTAAATCAACACCGGACACTCGCATATGCAGTACTTGCAAATTTAAAGTATTTTCTTTTTTGTAATTGACGTTTTGTGTACATATTGATTCCCCATTCCGCCTATGAAGCACATTTTCTGAGCGTGCGCCCTCCCACCACCGCAAAAGGAGGGGAGGGAGGGCAAAAACCTGACGTCCTGACACGAGCCATACCGCACATCTGACACTCTGATAAAGATGTTTTATATACATGTCAAGGAAGAAAGCGAGCGGAAAATCAAACAAAGCATCAAACATGAACAACACACACAGACAAGCTTCTAAATTGGGAACAAAAGACACCCGCAAGCCCATAAAAAGAAATCAAGAAAAGGAGAGAAAAAAAAAGAAAAAAAGCATCATCTCTCTGAGGACTGAGATAACTCACGGAGAGATAAGAGTATTTAATTTTTAATCACCATTTTTTGTTTTCTTTGTACGGCGTATCATAATCAGGGCACATGACTTGATTTGTAAAGAAAATAGAATAAATCTAGCGGGGGGGCGAGAGGCACTTAGACTGATGGCGTGGAATGCTGCAACAACGATGATGTCGCCATAATTGTTCCTTGAAGTGACTGAACAACACACGTTCCTCTCGTCTTAGACACAACTAGCACAACTTTAAGGATGGACCACGACATAAAGAACCAACAAGAAAATTACAAAAACCCAAAACTAGTGAAGTTGGCACGTTGTGTAAATTGTAGACAAAAAAAGCCATTTATCAACAACACCCGGAAATGCTTCGCCGGGCCCCGAGCTCATCTAAGATGCACTGATGTAAAGTGGAAACGTTTTCTGTGGTCTGACAAGTCCACGTTTCAATTTTTTGGGGGGGGATCTGTGGATGTCGTGTCCTCCGGACCAGAGAGGAAAAAGAACCATCCAGACTGTTCTTGGCGCAAAATTGAAAAACCAGCATATGTGATGGCATGGGGGTGTATTAGTGCCCAAGGCATGGGTAACTTACACATCTGTGAAGGTACCATTAATGCTGAAAGGTACATACAGGTTTTGAAGCAACATATGTGGCCATCCAAGCAACGTATTTCTCAGGGGCCCCCCTGCTTATTTCAGCAAGACAATGCCAAGCCACATTCTGCAGGGTGTTACAACAGCAAAGCTGCGGGTACTAGACTGGCCTGCCTGTAGTCCAGACCTGTCTCCCGTTGAAAATGTGTAGCTCATTATGAAGCCTAAAATACCGTAATGGAGACTTTTAAACAACTTAAAGGCCTACTGAAATGAGATTTTCTTATTTAAACGGGGATAGCAGGTCCATTCTATGTGTCATACTTGATCATTTCGAGATATTGCCATATTTTTGCTGAAAGGATTTAGTAGAGAACATCGACGATAAAGTTCGCAACTTTTGGTGCTGATAAAAAAGCCTTGCCTGTACCGGAAGTAGCAGACGGGTTGTGGAGCTCCTAACATCTGAACATTGTTTACAATCATGGGCACCAGCAGCGAGAGCGATTCGGACCAAGAAAGCGACGATTTCCCCATTAATTTGAGCGAGGATGAAAGATTTGTGGATGTGGAAAGTGTGAGTGAAGGACTAGAAAAAAAAATAAAAAATAAAAAAGACTATAGAGTGAAAGCAAATCAGATGTTATTAGACAAATTTACTAGGATAATTCTGGAAAAAACCCTTATCTGCTTATTGTGTTACTAGTGTTTTAGTGAGATTATATGGTCCCACCTGTACAACCTGAAGGTCGGCCCCACACCTTTCTTCAGCACTAGTCGACGGGTGGTGGCGGTGCCCATCTCTGCCCTTCCCAGGACCCTCTTCGAAACACGATCTTTAGAAATGATCGCTGCATATTACACTGTACTTTGTGTGAGTGGTCCAATCCAACCGTGTTGGCTTGACCGCTCTGTTCCATAGCAAAGCTTCACCGTCATCTTTCGGGAATGTAAACAATGAAATACCGGCTGTGTTTGTGTTGCTAAAGGCGGCCGCAATACACCGCTTCCCACCTACAGCTTTCTTCTTTGACGTCTCCATTATTCAATGAAAAAATTGCAAAAGATTCAGCAACACAGATGCCCATAATACTGTGGAATTATGCGATGAAAAGAGACGACTTATAGCTGTGAACGGTGCTGGAACAAATTGTCCTCTACAATGCGTGACCTCACGATGTTTTAGCATGATACTTCCGCGCAAATTTTAAAATTGCAATTTAGTAAACTAAACCGGCCGTATTGGTATGTGTTGCTACGTTAAGATTTCATCATTGATATATAAACTATCAGACTGCGTGGTCGGTAGTAGTGGGTTTCAGTAGGCCTTTAAGCTGTACGTCAAGCAAGAATGGGAAATAATTCCAACTGAAAAGCTTAAAAAATTTGATCTCTTGGAGATTTACGCAGTGTTGTTAAAAGGAAAGGCCATGTAACACCGTGGTAAAAATGCACCTGTGCCAACTTTTTTGCAATGTTTTGCTGCCATTAAATTCCAAGTTAATGATTATTTGCAAAAAAACCAAACAAATAAATATCTTGTCTTTGCAGTCTATTCAATTGAATACAAGTTGAAAAGGATTTGCAAATCATTGTATTCTGTTTTTATTTACCATTTACACAACGTGCCAACTTCACTGGTTTTGGGGTTTTGTAAGTTGGATTGTCATTTGGCTCAATGTTCTCTCCATCAACGAGTGAAAATGCTAAAAACTTGCATTTAATCAATCAATCAATCAATGTTTATTTATATAGCCCCAAATCACAAATGTCTCAAAGTACTGCACAAATCATTACGACTACAACATCCTCGGAAGAACCCACAAAAGGGCAAGGAAAACTCACACCCAGTGGGCAGAGAGAATTCACATCCAGTGGGACGCCAGTGACAATGCTGACTATGAGAAACCTTGGAGAGGACCTCAGATGTGGGCAACCCCCCCCCCCTCTAGGGGACCGAAAGCAATGGATGTCGAGCGGGTCTAACATGATACTGTGAAAGTTCAATCCATAGTGGCTCCAACACAGCCGCGAGAGTTCAGTTCAAGCGGATCCAAGACAGCAGCGAGAGTCCCGTCCACAGGAAACCATCTCAAGCGGATCAGCAGCGTAGAGATGTCCCCAACCGATACAGGCGAGCGGTCCATCCTGGGTCCCGACGAGCGGTCCATCCTGGGTCTCGACTCTGGACAGCCAGTACTTCATCCATGGTCATCGGTCATCCACAAGGGAGGGGGGGACATAGGAGAAAGAAAAGAAGCGGCAGATCAACTGGTCTAAAAAGGAGGTCTATTTAAAGGCTAGAGTATACAGATAAGTTTTAAGGTGAGACTTGGTGTCGTTTTGTATCCCAGTGCCATCCAGCCTGGTGTCGTTTTTGTATCCCAGTGCCAACACTTTTAAAACCTTTAGCATATCCGTATGTGGAATTAAATTACAGAATCGATTAACTAAAGAAATCAGTTAACATTCAGATTCAGTTCAAGAGACTTATCAAAATACGAGTGTTCACAAAGTACACAGAACAATAATTATAATGAAAATCTTCAACATTTGTATTTATTTATTTTTAGATATGTATTTAACCCTTGTGTAATGTTCATATTGTTGTTACTCACACACACACACATACACACACAGCAGGCCTAGACAGGAGGAGGACAGAGTGTAGGTACACAGAACATCAGAGGGTCAATTGTGCGAGAAAATGAGAGCAGACAGTGTTGACAAACAGTGTTGCAACCTTGTCTGGGAACCGCAGGTGCAGAAACACAAAAGAAGAATCCCTGTGGGATCCAGAAACTGGGAGAGAAATTTTCCGTGCAACGTTTTTATATTGATGTTACTCAGCCAGCGTTTGTGGGTCTGATGGACCCGTTGCATTTTGTGTCTTTTAATGCCTCACAATCAAACACTTTTATGTTAAAATACTGAACAGATGTTTATTGGGATAAGGTAAAAGTATTTTATGTTAAAATACTAAACAGATGTTTATTGGGATAAGGTAAACGTCTGTTCAGTATTTTAGCATAAAAGTGTTTGATTGTGAGGCATTAAAAGCCACAAAATGCAACGGGTCCATCAGACCCACACACACTGGCTGAGTAACAACAATATAAATGTTGCACGGGAAATTTATCTGCCAGTTTCTGCATCCCACAGGGATTCTTCTTTTGTGTTTCTGCACCTGCGGTTCCCACACGAGGTTGCAACACTGTTTGTCAACACTGTCTGCTCTCATTTTCTCTCACAATTGACCCTTTAATGTTTTGTGTACCTACACTCTGTCCTCCTCCTGTCTAAGCCTGCTGTGTGTGTGTGTGTATGTGAGTGTGTGTGCATATGTGTGTGTGTGGTACACAGAACATCAATTTCCACACTTCTATTGGCCCTGTGTCCAGTGGACCCGTCATCTTATATGTAATAGAAATGTGTAAGGGGGGTGTATGGTGTGTGGTCTTTAAACATTTATTTCCTCACAGAAAATGAGCCAAAGTCAGTGAGTCTCAGTTTTAGATTAATTAATTGTATCACTTTTCTTTTAATGAAAAATATGAAAACGGGTCCCACAGACCAGAACACCACACAAGGGTTAATATTTGTTTACTTACTATGTTGTATTATTATGTTATATAACCCCTAAAGAGACAAGCGGTAGTAAATGGATGGATGAAATTAACTAAACGTACTTGGTGTTTTTGTAACCCAGTGCCATCCAGCTTGGTGTCGGTTTTTTAACCCAGTGCCATCCAGCTTGGTGTTGTTTTTGTAACCCAGTGCCATTCAGCTTGGTGTTGTTTTTGTAACCCAGTGCCATCCAGCTTGGTGTTTTTTTCGTAACCCAGTGCCGTCCAGCTTGGTGTCGTTTTTGTAACCCAGTGCCATCCAGCTTGGTGTTTTTTTTATAACCCAGTGCCATCCAGCATGGTGTTGTTTTTGTAACCCAGTGCCATCCAGCTTGGTGTTGTTTTTGTAACCCAGTGCCATCCAGCATGGTGTCGTTTTTATAACCCAGTGCCATCCAGCTTGGTGTCGTTTTTGTAACCCAGTGCCATCCAGCATGGTGTCGTTTTTGTAACCCAGTGCCATTCAGCATGGTGTCGTTTTTGTAACCCAGTGCCATCCAGCTTGGTGTCGTTTTTGTAACCCAGTGCCATCCAGCTTGGTGTTGTTTTTGTAACCCAGTGCCATCCAGCTTGGTGTCGTTTTTGTAACAGTGCCGTCCAGCTTGGTGTCGTTTTTCTAACCCAGTGCCATCCAACTTGGTGTTTTTTTTGTAACCCAGTGCCATCCAGCTTGGTGTTGTTTTTGTAACCCAGTGCCATCCAGCTTGGTGTTGTTTTTGTAACCCAGTGCCGTCCAGCATGGTGTCGTTTTTATAACCCAGTGCCATCCAGCTTGGTGTCGTTTTTGTAACCCAGTGCCATCCAGCATGGTGTCGTTTTTGTAACCCAGTGCCATTCAGCATGGTGTCGTTTTTGTAACCCAGTGCCATCCAGCTTGGTGTCGTTTTTGTAACCCAGTGCCATCCAGCTTGGTGTTGTTTTTGTAACCCAGTGCCATCCAGCTTGGTGTCGTTTTTGTAACAGTGCCGTCCAGCTTGGTGTCGTTTTTCTAACCCAGTGCCATCCAACTTGGTGTTTTTTTTGTAACCCAGTGCCATCCAGCTTGGTGTTGTTTTTGTAACCCAGTGCCATCCAGCTTGGTGTTGTTTTTGTAACCCAGTGCCGTCCAGCATGGTGTCATTTTTGTAACCCAGTGCCATCCAGCTTGGTGTTTTTTTCGTAACCCAGTGTCGTCCAGCTTGGTGTCGTTTTTGTAACCCAGTGCCATCCAACTTGGTGTTTTTTTTGTAACCCAGTGTCGTCCAGCTCGGTGTTGTTTTTGTAACCCAGTGCCATCCAGCTTGGTGTCGTTTTTGTAACCCAGTGCCATCCAGCTTGGTGTTTTTTTTGTAACCCAGTGTCGTCCAGCTTGGTGTCGTTTTTGTAACCCAGTGCCATCCAACTTGGTGTTTTTTTTGTAACCCAGTGTCGTCCAGCTCGGTGTTGTTTTTGTAACCCAGTGCCATCCAGCTTGGTGTCGTTTTTGTAACCCAGTGCCATCCAGCATGGTGTCGTTTTTGTAACCCAGTGCCATTCAGCATGGTGTCGTTTTTGTAACCCAGTGCCATCCAGCTTGGTGTCGTTTTTGTAACCCAGTGCCATCCAGCTTGGTGTTGTTTTTGTAACCCAGTGCCATCCAGCTTGGTGTCGTTTTTGTAACAGTGCCGTCCAGCTTGGTGTCGTTTTTCTAACCCAGTGCCATCCAGCTTGGTGTTTTTTTTGTAACCCAGTGCCATCCAGCTTGGTGTTGTTTTTGTAACCCAGTGCCGTCCAGCATGGTGTCATTTTTGTAACCCAGTGCCATCCAGCTTGGTGTTTTTTTCGTAACCCAGTGTCGTCCAGCTTGGTGTCGTTTTTGTAACCCAGTGCCATCCAACTTGGTGTTTTTTTTGTAACCCAGTGTCGTCCAGCTCGGTGTTGTTTTTGTAACCCAGTGCCATCCAGCTTGGTGTCGTTTTTGTAACCCAGTGCCATACAGCTTGGTGTTTTTTTTGTAACCCAGTGTCGTCCAGCTTGGTGTCGTTTTTGTAACCCAGTGCCATCCAACTTGGTGTTTTTTTTGTAACCCAGTGTCGTCCAGCTCGGTGTTGTTTTTGTAACCCAGTGCCATCCAGCTTGGTGTCGTTTTTGTAACCCAGTGCCATCCAGCTTGGTGTTTTTTTTGTAACCCAGTGTCGTCCAGCTTGGTGTTGTTTTTGTAACCCAGTGCCATCCAACTTGGTGTTTTTTTTGTAACCCAGTGTCGTCCAGCTTGGTGTTGTTTTTGTAACCCAGTGCCATCAGCTTGGTGTTGTTTTTGTAACCCAGTGCCATCCAGCTTGGTGTCGTTTTTGTAACAGTGCCGTCCAGCTTGGTGTCGTTTTTCTAACCCAGTGCCATCCAACTTGGTGTTTTTTTTGTAACCCAGTGCCATCCAGCTTGGTGTTGTTTTTGTAACCCAGTGCCATCCAGCTTGGTGTTGTTTTTGTAACCCAGTGCCGTCCAGCATGGTGTCGTTTTTATAACCCAGTGCCATCCAGCTTGGTGTCGTTTTTGTAACCCAGTGCCATCCAGCATGGTGTCGTTTTTGTAACCCAGTGCCATTCAGCATGGTGTCGTTTTTGTAACCCAGTGCCATCCAGCTTGGTGTCGTTTTTGTAACCCAGTGCCATCCAGCTTGGTGTTGTTTTTGTAACCCAGTGCCATCCAGCTTGGTGTCGTTTTTGTAACAGTGCCGTCCAGCTTGGTGTCGTTTTTCTAACCCAGTGCCATCCAACTTGGTGTTTTTTTTGTAACCCAGTGCCATCCAGCTTGGTGTTGTTTTTGTAACCCAGTGCCATCCAGCTTGGTGTTGTTTTTGTAACCCAGTGCCGTCCAGCATGGTGTCATTTTTGTAACCCAGTGCCATCCAGCTTGGTGTTTTTTTCGTAACCCAGTGCCGTCCAGCTTGGTGTCGTTTTTGTAACCCAGTGCCATTGCTTGGTGTTTTTTTTGTAACCCAGTGCCGTCCAGCTTGGTGTTGTTTTTGTAACCCAGTGCCGTCCAGCTTGGTGTCGTTTTTTAACCCAGTGCCATCCAACTTGGTGTTTTTTTTGTAACCCAGTGTCATCCAGCTTGGTGTTGTTTTTGTAACCCAGTGCCATCCAGCTTGGTGCGTTTTTGTAACCCAGTGCCGTCCAGCTTGGTGTCGTTTTTGTAACCCAGTGCCGTCCAGCTTGGTGTCGTTTTTGTAACCCAGTGCCATCCAGCTTGGTGTCGTTTTTGTAACCCAGTGCCATCCAGCTTGGTGTTTTTTTTGTAACCCAGTGTCGTCCAGCTTGATGTCGTTTTTGTAACCCAGTGCCATCCAACTTGGTGTTTTTTTTTGTAACCCAGTGTCGTCCAGCTTGGTGTTGTTTTTGTAACCCAGTGCCATCCAGCTTGGTGTTGTTTTTGTAACCCAGTGCCATCCAGCTTGGTGTCGTTTTTGTAACACAGTGCCGTCCAGCTTGGTGTCGTTTTTCTAACCCAGTGCCATCCAACTTGGTGTTTTTTTTGTAACCCAGTGTCGTCCAGCTTGGTGTTGTTTTTGTTGTAACCCAGTGCCGTCCAGCTTGGTGTCGTTTTTGTAACCCAGTGCCATCCAACTTGGTGTTTTTTTTGTAACCCAGTGCCATCCAACTTGGTGTCGTTTTTGTAACCCAGTGCCATCCAACTTGGTGTTTTTTTTGTAACCCAGTGCCATCCAACTTGGTGTCGTTTTTGTAACACAGTGCCATACAGCTTGGTGTTTTTTTTGTAACCCAGTGTCGTCCAGCTTGGTGTCGTTTTTGTAACCCAGTGCCATCCAACTTGGTGTTTTTTTTGTAACGCAGTGTCGTCCAGCTCGGTGTTGTTTTTGTAACCCAGTGCCATCCAGCTTGGTGTCGTTTTTGTAACCCAGTGCCATCCAGCTTGGTGTTTTTTTTGTAACCCAGTGTCGTCCAGCTTGGTGTTGTTTTTGTAACCCAGTGCCGTCCAGCTTGGTGTCGTTTTTGTAACCCAGTGCCATCCAACTTGGTGTTTTTTTTGTAACCCAGTGCCATCCAACTTGGTGTTTTTTTTGTAACACAGTGCCATACAGCTTGGTGTTTTTTTTGTAACCCAGTGTCGTCCAGCTTGGTGTCGTTTTTGTAACCCAGTGCCATCCAACTTGGTGTTTTTTTTGTAACCCAGTGTCGTCCAGCTCGGTGTTGTTTTTGTAACCCAGTGCCATCCAGCTTGGTGTCGTTTTTGTAACCCACTGCTATCCAGCTTGGTGTTTTTTTGTAACCCAGTGTCGTCCAGCTTGGTGTTGTTTTTATAACCCAGTGCCATCCAGCTTGATGTCGTTTTTGTAACCCAGTGCCATCCAGCTTGGTGTCGTTTTTGCAGTCAGCACGTTATGCAACTCCCAACCCTAGTTTATTTTATTTTTGTGCATAGTAGTTTTTTTCCATGGTGCACATTTTGTTTTCTCCCTTTTGTTCCGTCCTGTGGGGAGTATTTCTGTGAGTGTGCATCCTCTGCTTCCTCTCAACAGCTATGTGACAGATTAGACCCTCCCTCTAATGTGCATCCAAAAACCTGTCCTTCTATAACCAGCAGAAGCTCTTTCTTCTGCATGTCCGCCTTTTAGGCGACATGCTCGTAAGATAATAAAAATGCATATAGACCGCGGAGCTCATTTGCAAATCGTGCCAAGCGTGTCTAAATATACGTTCTAACCTCCCGGCCCTCGTTTTCCGACCGTACCCATCACAGCTTGAAACGTACCGCAAACTGGACGAGAATAATGAAAGAATTACACGTCACGCGGACAGCATATTTGCATTTCTGAGCAGGTTTTGTCAGCTCCTTTTCTTTTTCCAAGGGGCGGCTCATTTGAATCCCATGAGCGGTCATTTTAAAAAAAAAATTAAAAATGTACTAGGCGTTTTTTTCGTCTCCAAGTGATGTTTTATTCAACATCCCGTGACAAGCGTTCCCTGTTTAAGACCGAGCCGTCCAATTAAATCTATGATAACGCGCACAAGGGGGATGTGAGAAGGTGACCTCGACATTCAAAAATAGTTGTAGGTTCCACGCCTCCAGACCGGAGGTGACTTTTGTCATTTTTTTTTTCCCTAAGCACAGACCTCAAATGTGCACGTACGCCTCTCGGACAAACAGTCCGAGAGTCGGATGGAGTTCGGCTCCCGTTAAGTGCTTTTGTTGGGGGAGCACATCAAAGTAGAGTGGATGTCTTCACCAGCAAAGCCACTCCAGCTTTGATCACCCCGGGCACTCTGATCATTAAAATATTTGATAAATAATTGATTCAACCACCAGACCTCATTGTGCTCTTGCTTCTCCCGCTCACTGATAAGGTTGAGATTGCTCTGCTGTGGCATTAATTGCATATTCAAATATTTAACACACCAACACTGAACATTTCATGAGGCATACACCCGCACCTGTAATGAGAGTCATTACAAAGCATGGATCCATTACCCTGCCCAGATACCGACCCACGCTCCGGTTTGGAACCGGAGTGTTTTCATCCCACCACAGTCAAAAACAAACATTCAGTTTTTATGAAGGCATATCAATCAATCAATGTTTATTTACATATCCCTAAATCACAAGTGTCTCAAAGGGCTGCACAAGCCACAACAAGATCCTTGGTTCAGAGCCCACATGAGGGCAAGGAATAACTCACAACCCAGTGGGATGCCAATGTGAAGGACTATGAGAAACCTTGGAGAGGACTAGGGGAGACCGGACGCAATGGACGTCGAGTGGGTCTAACATAATATTGTGAAAGTCCAGTCCATAGTGGATCGAACATAATAGTGAGGTATAACAATTAATATAAAAAAATATTCCTCTTAATTAGAAAAAAAAATAACTCCCGGTTTTCCCAAAACTCCAGGAATTCCGTAATACCATTTCTCAATTTGAATAATTGTACAACCAACCATTTCAATCATCCAGAACATTCAAGTTTTTTTTTTTACCATTTACCAAAAAATTACCGGTTTTCTCGAGATTCCCAAATTTTCAGTAAATTCCCATTTAAACTAATGGGATATTATTCAAAGTTGCACAATTCCCCCATTTTCCATCCGATTCAGATTGCTCCAACTTCAAACTTTTCAGCCTATTTAGGAATCACGGGCTTTTCCTTGAAAACTTCAGAAAACTTCCCAGATTTCCAGGTTTTTGGGACATTTTTCCCTACACAAAACTTGGCCATTTTTCAAACTTCCGCCATTTCCTAATTTTTCAACAGATTCAAACGATTCCACCTTCAAAAATTTCACCATCGGACGAGCACCATCGGGCAGGGGCGGAACATGTGCTGACGGCGAGACTCAGCTGGCCGGTATTTCGATTTCACAAGTGGTACGTGTTAATCTAATCATTTGTTGTCTTTAACGGTGAGCATACGGGTGCAGGAGGAAGAGGATTGGAGAGACTACAAAGTCTGGAGCAACGGTATCTATTGAAGAGCTTGTGAAAACAATAAAACCTTTGTCAACTCTGGGCAACTGGCCAGGGTATGTATCAGTGAGACTGTAAGTACTCTTACAATATTATATAAAACTATAATAGTATATCAGTCTAGATTATATACTGTAAATGTAATATGTAAATATTACATATTATATATTAGTACTATGGTACATTTTTAGTCAACTGCATTATCCTTTTCATCCCTACCCTTTCTATCCTTTGTAACTGAGCTATGGTGTGGAGCAATTTTCACTGTGGATCAATAAAGATTGTAAGTTTAAGTCTAAGTATAAGTGTCATTACTTACAATGCCATTTTTTTTTTGCATTCTTTCAGTTTCGTGAATTCACCAAAACGTCACCGTGGATTTATTGAGTCGGTTTAACTGATTAGGGAGCTAGCTTACGCAGCTCGTGGGTCCATGACGATGACTTCCGTTTTGTTTGATCAGCCGTTTTATTGCCTTGTTAACCAGCACCGCTTGGTAATAATTAAGGCATGTAAATAAACATTTACAGCATTTGTGCGCAAATAATTCACTTAACAAGCGGCTTATAGTCCAATGTGGCTAATATATATATCAAACACATTTTTTTTATTTAATAATTTAAAGGGTGCAGCTAATATAAGGGTGTGCAATATAATCCGGAAATCACCATACATTTTCATAGATTGTGTTATTGTTTGTGCTATGACGCCATCTTTTGGACACGTTTCTTAACTGTTTCGTGCCTTAAACTAGTGCCGGTCCGTCTACTAGTCGTCCATAACGTTTCTACCCATAAGCTTTGTTTATTCATCACTCCAAAAAAACGTTCGTGAGTTTTACAATATAACAAAAACTACTAATACTTACAGTACTAAACCGTCACGTTTGTCTGTATTGTTTTCATGCATATTTGTACACGTTATCATAATGTAATCAGGCGAGCTTTATTAGTGCTAGCAAGTTTACAAATGTCGGTTTTAGTATAATTAACTTATAAAGTCATTATTTTTTGCATTGTTTCAGTTTCGTGAATTCACCAAAACGTCACCGTGGATTTATTGAGTCGGTTTAGCTGATTAGGAAGCAAGCTTCCACAGCTAATGACTTCTGTTTTGTCTGATAAGCTGTTTTACTGCCCTGTTCAAAACAATTATTGCTTGTAAATAAATATTTATAAAATATTTGTGTACATAACTCTTAAGGTATATAGCTGTGTCTTGAAGTCCAGTGTGGCTAATATATGGAAATGTTGTTTTTTCAATAATTTAGTGGGTGTGGCTTATATACGGGTGTGCTCTATAGTTCGGAAATTGCGATAAGTATCAAGAACCGACAAAGTTTTCATAAACTGTGTGATTGTTTGTGCTATGAAGCCATCTTTTGGACACGTTTCTTAACTGTTTTGTGCCTTAAACCAGTGTCGGTCCGTCTACTACTCGTCCATAACGTTCTACCCATAAGCTTTCTTTATTCATCACTCCAAGAATTGTTTGTGAGTTTTACAGTATAACAAAAACAACTCATACTTACAGTACTAAACCGTCACATTTGATCGTAATGTAATCAGGCTAGCTTTATTAGTGCTAGCTAGTTTACAAATGTCAGTGTTAGTATTATTAACTTATAAAGTCATTCTTTTTTGCCTTGTTCCAGTTTCATACATTCGCCCAAACATCACCGTGGATTAGTTGAGTCGGTTTAGCTGATTAGGAAGGAAGCTTCCGCAGCTAGTGACTTCTGTTCTGTCTGATAAGCTGTTTTACTGCCCTGTTCAAGACAATTAACGCTTGTAAATAAATATTTTTAAAATCTTTGTGTAAATAGCTCTTAAGGTATATAGCTGTGGCTTATAGTCCAGTGTGGCTAATATACGAAAAAAATGTTTTTTCTACAATTTAATGGGTGTGGCTTATATACGGGTGCGCTCTATAGTCCAGAAATTGCGATAATTATCAAGAGCTGACAACGTTTCATAACGTTTGTTATTGTGTGTGCTATGACGCCATCTTTTTGGACACATTTCTTAACTGTTAAGTGCCTTGAAAGAGTGCCGTTCCGTCTGCTACTTGTCCATGACGTTCCTACCCATAAGCTTTCTTTATTCATCACTCCAAAAAAACGTTTGTGAGTTTTTACAATACAACAAAAACAACTCATACTTACAGTACTAAACCGTCACGTTTGTCTGTAGTGTTTTCATGCATATTTGTACTCGCTATCATAATGTAATCGGGCTAGCTTTATTAGTGCTAGCAAGTTTACAAATGTTGGTTTTAGTATTATTAATTTATAAACTCATTATTTTTTTAATTGTTCCAGTTTCGTACATTCGCCAAAACATCACCGTGGATTAATTGAGTCGGTTTAGCTGATTAGGAAGCAAGCTTCCACAGCTAGTGACTTCTGTTTTGTCTGATCTTCTGTTTTACTGCCCTGTTCAAAACAATTAACGCTTGTATTGAAATATTAATAACATTTTGTGTAAATAACTGTTAAGGTATATAGCTGTGGCTTATAGTCCAGTGTGACTAATATACGGTAATATTGTTTTTTCTACAATTTAGTGAGTGTGGCTTATATACGGATGCGCTCTATAGTCTGGAAATTGCGATAATTATCAAGAGCTGACAAAGTTTTTATAAATTTTGTTATTGTGTGTGCTATTTCGCCATCTTTTTGGACACATTTCTTAACTGTTTAGTGCCTTGAACGATTGCCGTTCCATCTACTAGTCGTCTATAGTGTTTCTACTCGTATGTTTTCTTTATTCATCACTCCAAGAAAGGTTTGTGAGTTTTTACAATAAAACAAAATGAACTCATACTTACAGTACTAAACCGTCACATTTACTGTAGTGTTTTCAGGCATATTTGTACGTGCTATGATAATGTAATCAGGCTAGCATTATTAGTGCTAGCAAGTCAGTGTTAGTATTATTAACTTATAAAGTCATTCTTTTTTGCATTGTTCCAGTTTTGTACATTCGCCAAAAAGTCATTGTGGATTAATTGAGTCGGTTTAGCTGATTAGGGAGCAAGCTTCCGCAGCTAGTGACTTCTGTTTTGTCTGATCTGCTGTTTTACTGCCCTGTTCAAAACAATTCAGGATTGTAAATAAACATTTACACAATCTTTGTGCAAATAACTCAAGGTATATAGTTGTTGCTTATAGTCCAGTGTGGCCAATATACGGATATATAGTTTTTTCTACAATTTAGTGGGTGTGGCTTGTATACGGGTGCGCTCTATAGTCCGGAAATTGCTATAATTATCAAGAGCTGACAAAGTTTCCATAAATTTTGTTATTGTGTGTGCTATGACGCCATCTTTTTGGACACCTTTCTTAACTGCTTAGTGCCTTGAACGAGTGCCGTCCATAGTGTTTCTACTCGTATGTTTTCTTTATTCATCACTCCAAGAAAGGTTTGTGAGTTTTTACAATATAACAAAAGCAACTCATACTTACAGTACTAAACCGTCACGTTTGATAGTAGTGCTGTATGTGCTGTTGTACTGTAATAAGGCCAGCTTTATTAATGGTAACAAGTTGGCGAATGTTAGTGTTAGTATTATTAATTTTAAACTTGTTTCAGTTTTGTAAATTCGCCAAAACGTCACTGTCAATTAATTTAGTCTGTTTAGCTGATTGGACAGCTATCTTTCGCAGCTAGTGGGTTCATTATGATGACTTCTGTTTTGTTTGATCAGCCGTTTTACTGCCTTTTTAACCGTCACTACTTGGAAACAATTAAGGTATGTAAATTAACCGTTACTAAATATTTGTGTAAATAACTATTTTAACCTGTGGCACCCGCATATACTTGCAGATTAGAAGTCTATTCTTTTTTTTTTTTTGCAATTGAGGTTTTGCATACATATCGAGTCCCCATTCTGCCTGTAAAGCACATTTCCGGAGTGTGCGCCCTCCCACTACCGCAAAGGAAGGAAGGGAGGGCAAAAAAAAAAAAAAAAACCTGACGTCCTGACACGAGCCATACCGTACATCTGACATTCTGATAAAGATGTTTTATATACATGTCAAGGAAGAAAGCGAGCGGAAAATCAAACAAAGCGTCAACTATGAACAACACACACATGCAGATGTGAGTTCTTCTGCATGTGTGTGTAAGCCTTTAAAGGCCACATTCTTGTAAGATAATACAAATGTTTATAGATCACAGAGCTAATTTGCAAGTTGGAAAACTGTGCAAAGTATGTTTAAATATACGCAGCTCACTTATCCGAGGTCCATAATAAGTTGTACATACGGTCTGTATCAATATATGATAACATTTATACACCAAGCGTTCTGCAGGATTTTATTTTTTAAATGTGGAAACAAATTAAAGCAATATATTGTATAGAGGTGGGGGAAATAACCGCTTTTTTAAAAATGATTAATAATGAAAAATGTAAAAATTCGGACATGCTTGTCAAAGTTATTTGTTGTTGTCGAACCCGAGATGCAGAGATGGAGGCAGGCATGGTAAATGAAAACCTGATTTAATCAAAACTACACAAGAACAAACAAAAAGCACGCACGTGGGCGGAATAACAAACTAAGAGAGCTAGCACTGGGAGCTAGAAAAACAAAAAGGAACTTTAGCATGGAAGCTAGAGGATAACAAACAGAAAAACTGGAAATAGCTAATGGCTTACAAAAACAGCATAACCGCTACGACGACCAGGACAAGATGTAGCACGACAGGTAATAGCTGAAATGATGCCAGACACGACAGGTAGCAAAGACACAGGAGTGACATGAGGCAACGACAATACAATGATCCAGCCACTGACACAAGACAAGGCAGGTACAAATAGGAGCGGGCTGATTGGCAACGGATGTGGCCAGGTGCCAATCAGCCGTAGCAGACGGGAAACACAGCACTCAGAGAACAAGACAGGAAGCTGACAAAATAAGAGCTCTTGACAGGAACTAAGGACAGGAAACACTAAACACAGAGGAAACAGACAAATTCAGAGGAAAAAACAAAAACAGACAAACTGTCAGGGGAAAGCCTGACAATGGACGGTTATAAAATCAATGAGTAAACATCAATATTTAATAAATTTATTTATTGTGTGAATGTTCCAAATCATTCACAAATACGGTTTTTGTCCACCAAAAATTAATCTATTTATTAATTAAATTACTTCTACTTCTTCAGATTTTGGCTTGCTCTACCTTCCACATTTTTCAACTGATTGAAAATGTACCACCTACAACACATTTCACCATCCTGGAAAGTCAGGAGACTCTTTTTTCCAAGTTTAGAAAGTTCCAGGATTTTCCAGAATTCCTGGTTTTCCAATGCCCTATTTCTACCCTTTTTTCTGGCGACTACTCCTCCCACATTTGTCAACCCACTTTTAAACCATCCACTGTCAAAACATTCCTCTTAATAAGGACAAACAAAGCTTTTTATTTATTTATTTATTTTTTTAAACAGGAAAAATTCCCGGTTTACCCAAAATTCCAGGAATTACATAATACCAATTCTCAATTCAACATGTTACTACTAAAAAATTTCTCGACAGATTTGAAAAATGTCCTAACCAAACATTTCAACTTTTTTTTAATTTTCAAAAAAAATCCTGGTTTACCCGAAATCCCCAATTTTTGGGGAAGTGCCCATTCAAACCAATGGGATATTATTCAAAGTTCCACAATTCCCACATTTTTTATCCGATTAAAACTGTTTTATCTTTAATCTGTTTAGCTTATTTGGGAATTGCGGGCTTTTCCTTGAACACTTCCAAAACTTCCTAGATTTCCAGGTTTTCCGGGACATTTTTCCCCCCACACAAAAACTGGCCATTTTTCAACTGATTCAAACCATTCCACCTACAACACATTTCACCATCTTGGAAAATTAGACTACTATTTTTCAAAGTTTAAAAAAATTCCATGATTTTCCAGAATTCCTGGTTTTCCAAAGTCCTATTTCCACACTTTTTGGTGGCAACTACTCCTCCAACATTTGTCAACCCACTTCAACCGTTCCACTATCAAAACAATCTTAATTAGGACAAACAAAAAGGTTTTTTTTTAACTGTAAAAATTCACGGTTTTCCCCAAATTCCAGGAATTACGCAATACCATTTCTCAATTCGACATGTTGCTATTTCAACATTTCTCAACCATATTAGAAAATGTCCTAACCAAATATTTAAGTTTCTTAAAATTTTCCTAAAAATTCCCCGTTTTCCCATAATTCTCAAATTTTTGGAAAATTCCCATATAAACCAATAGGATATTATTCAAAGTTCCACAATTCCCACATTTTTCATCCGATTCCAGTCAATCCAACTTCAAACTGTTTAGCCTCAGTGGGCTTTCCCTTGACAAATTCCAAAAAGTCCCAGATTTCCAGGTTTTCCGGGACATTTTTCCCCCCACACAAAAATTGGCCATTTTTCAAACATCCGCCATTTCCACATTTTTCAACTGATTCAAACCATTGCACCTAAAACACATTCCACCATCCTGGAAATTCAAACCACTCTTTTTCCAAAATTTGAAAAATTCCAGGATTTTCCAGAATTCCTGATTTTCCAAAGCCCTATTTCCACTCTTTATTCAGGCGACTACTAGTCCCACATTTGTCAAGCCACTCTAACCATTTCACCGTCAAAACATTCCTCCGAATTAGGACGAACAAAGTTTATTTTTATTCTTTTTCTTTTTTTTTTTACTGGAAAAATTCCCAGTTTTCCCAAAATTCCAGGAATTCCATAAAAAGTATTTCTCAATTCAAACTGGTACTACTTTAAAATTTCTGGAACGATTTGAAAAATTTCCTAACCAAACATTTCAACTCATTCAAACTATTGACATTTTAAAATTTTCAAAATATATTCCCGGTTTTCCCAAAATTCCCAAATTTTCTGTAAATTCCCCTTTAAACCAATGGAATATTATTCAAAGTTACAGAATCTCCACATTTTTTATCCAATTCATCTCGTTCCAACTTCAATACCATTAGGCGTATTTGGGAATCGCAGGTTTTTGCTTGACAATTTAAAAAAAAAACGGATTTCCAGTTTTTCCGAGACATTTTTCCCCCACACAAAAATTGGCCATTTTTCAAACATCCGCCATTTCCACATTTTTCAACTGATTCAAACCATTCCACCTACAACACATTTCACCATCCTGGAAATTCAGACTACTCTTTTTCCAAATTTAGAAAAATTCCAGGATTGTTCAGAATTCCTGGTTTTCCAAAGCCCTATTTCCACACTTTTTCTGGCGACTACTCGTCCCACATTTGTCAACCCACTTCAACCATTCCACCGTCAAAATGTTTCTCCTAATTAGGAAAAACATTTTTTTTTTTTTTTTGACTGGAAAATTTCGCAGTTTTCGCCAAAATGTCCTAATTTTCGGGAAATTCTGATTCATTCCAATGGGATATCATTCAAAGTTCCACAATTCCCACATTTTTCATCCGATTCAAACTCTTCCTACTTCAAACTGTTCAACCTATTCGGAAATTGCGGGCTTTTCCTTGAAAACTTCCAAAATCTCCTAGATTTCCAGGTTTTCCGGGACATTTTTTCACACGCAAAAATTGGCCATTTTTCAAACTTCTGCTATTTCCACGTTTTTCAACTGATTCAAACCATTCCACCTACAACACATCTCACCATCATGGAAATTCAAAATAATGTTTTTCCAAGTTTAGGAAAATTCCACGATTGTCCAGAATTCCTGGTTTTCCAAAGCCCTATTTCCACCCTTTTGTCTGGCGACTACTCCTCCCACATTTGTCAACCTATTTCAACCATTCCACCATCAAAACATTTATCTTAATTAGGAAAAACAAAGCTTTTTTTTTTTTAATGGAAAAATTCCCGGTTTCCCCAAAATTCCAGGAATTCAATAATACCATATGTTCAATTCAACATGTTACTATATCAACATTTCTCGACATATTTGAAAAATATCCTAACCCAACCATTTTGTTACTATTTTCCAAAAAATCCAGGTTTTCCCAGAAATTTCCAAATTTTGTGGAAATTCCCATTTTAACCAATGGAATATTATTTAAAGTTCCACAATGCCCACATTTTTTATCCGATTCATCTCGTTCCAACTTCAAACTGTTAGGCATTTTTGGGAATCGCAGGTTTTCACACCTAATAAAAAAAAAAAATCCCAGATTTCCAGGTTTTCCGGGACATTTTTTCCCCACACAAAAATGGGCAATTTTTCAAACTTCCAGCATTTCCACATTTTTCAACTGATTCCAACAATTCCATCTACAACACATTTCACCATTCTGGAAATTAAAACTAATTTTTTTTCAAGTTTAGTAAAATTCCAGGATATTCCAGCAATCCTGGTTTTCCAAAGCCCTATTTCTACCCTTTTTTCTGGCGACTACTCCTCCCACATTTGTCAAGCAACTTTAACCGTTCCACCGTCAAAACATTCCTCTTAAATAGGACAAAAACAAAGTTGTTTTTTGAACTGGAAAAATTCCTGGTTTTCCCAAAATTCCAGCGACATATATGTATATATATATATATATATATATATATATATATATATATATATATATATATATATATATATATACATATACATATATATATATAGTCTTATACACATACATATATACATACATACATACATATATATATATATACATATATATATATATATATATATATATATATATATATATATATATATATATATATATATATATATATATATATATATATATATACAATATAACATACATCCATAAACCTGGATGCAAATGCAAAAGAGCAGAATATTTATCCATACAGTAATTTATTTATTTATATCTGCACCTTATTGGTTTTTTTTTTTGTCCTGCACTACCATGTGCTAATGCAATGAAATTGTGTTCCTATCTGCACTGTAAAGTACAAATTTGAATGACAATAAAAAGGAAGCCAAAGTCTAACATTGTCGGCCAATGCCACATGACACACAGTTTGAACAGTAACACTGTGTTTGAAAAGAGGAAAATAAAACAATGCACTTCAATCAAGCAACTCTTTGGCGTACCCCAGAGGGTTTTTATTTCTTTAAACATGGATTAAAATCACCCCGTCTACTTTCAAAAATCAATCTGGTCATGAATCGTCTTTTCACATTTTTTGCTGACAAATGACAGGGTGAGACATATTTCCAGCTCAAACCTGGACTGTGTTGCAGGGAAATCTAGCGGTGTGACAAAAACAGACATTTTAATAGGCGTCTCATTTACCCGCGGATTTCCGCCATTCCTCAGGTCCATTGATTGATTGAATGATTGATTGAAACTTGTTTTAGTAGATTGCACAGTTCAGTACATAATCCCTACAATTGACCCCTAAATGGTAACACCCAAATAAGTTTTTCAACTTCTTTAAGTTGGGGTCCACGTTAATCAATTCATGGTATTCCTGAATGGGAGTGAAGTCGAAGGATCTACTGCCTTTTCAAAGGCATGGGTTTGTATTCATACAGTGTGCCTAATGTGGTGTCCGCTGTGCAAAGACCCATGCACATTTCCCGACTCTACGACACTTGTTTGCCAGCATGTGCCGCGTCGATCTTAATGATAGCTGCCCACACCTCTGACGATCACAATTACAAAGCAACGGCATTTCATTGTATCGGGATGCAGGAGGAAGAGCCTCCGTCTCCTGACGGGTCATTGTCACAGATGAGGAGCAGTTTTTGACTATAAGGCGCACTTAAAATCCTTTCATTTGCTCAAAAAATCGACAGTGCGCCTTATAACCCGGTGCGCCCAATGTAAGGAATCATTTTGGTTGAGCTTAACGACCTCGAAGCTATTTGATTTGGTACGTGGCAAAATGATAAGTGAGTCATACATAAGATACATGCCATAATAATAATAATAGATTTAATTTGTAAAAAGCACTGTACATTTAGTAAAAAATAAAAAGATAGTAAAAAAATAAATATACATAAAACTAGAATCAGCCAAATTGCTAGAGCTAGTATGCATGCATCTAAAAAAAAAGGCTTTTTAAGCCTTATTTAAAAGCATCCACAGTATGTGGTGCCCTCAGGTGGTCAGGGAGAGCGTTCCATAGAGTGGGAGCGGATTGCAGTTTAACATTTAACATACTGTGATCTCCTGGGATGAGGTGGCGACTTGTTCAGGATGTACTCCGCCTTCTGCCCAATTGTAGATGAGATAGGCATCAGCGCCCTCCATGACCCCAAAAGGGACAAGCGGTAGAACATGAATGGATGGATAGTATGCATACATCTACAAAAAAGCCTTTTTTTTTTTTTTAAAGGGTTTTTAAGCCTTATTTAAAATCATCCACAGTCTGTGGTGCCCTCAGGTGGTCAGGGAGAGCGTTCCATAGAGTGGGAGCGGATTGCAGTTTAACAATTAACATTCTGTGATCTCCTGCGATGAGGTGGCAACTTGTCCAGGATGTACTCCGCCTTCTGCCCGAGTGTGGATGAGATAGGCACCAGCGCCCCCCGCAACCCCAAAAGGGACAAGTGGTAGACACTTGCATTATGTCTTGTATTCATTACAACACATATACAAGATGTTTAGAGTCATTTTGTTAGTAGGCTAATATAGCGAATATAGACACTTCCATCATGTGTTGTCTTCATTATAACACTTAGAGCATATGAGACTTTTAAAGCCAGTTTAATAGGAATTTATTATAGACACTTATGTCATGTGTTGTATTCATTATAACACATATATAAGATGTTTAAAGTTATTTTGATAGTCGGCTAATACAGCTAATATAGACACTTGCATTATGTGTTGTCTTCATTATAACATTTATATAAGACTCAACGTAATTTTGATAGTAGGCTAATATAGACACTTAAATCATGTGTTGTATTCATTGTAAGACAGGTGTAAGATGTTTAAAGTTATTTTCAAAGTAGGCGAATGCAGACACTTGCATCATGTTTTGTCTTCATTATAACACTTATATAAGATGTTTAAAGTCATTTTGATAGTAGGCTAATATAGACACATGTGTTCTATTCATTACAACACAGATAAAATATGTTTAAAGTCATTTTGATAGTAGGCTAATACCATTAATATAGACACTCCCATGTGATGTCTTCATTATAACACTTATGAATACTTTTAAAGTCAGTTTGATAGTAGGCTCATACAGACACTTGTATCATGTGTTGTATTCATTATAACACTTATATAAGAGACTTAAAGTCATTTTGATAGGAGGCTAATACTGATACATACATTATGTGTTGTCTTCATTATAACACTTATATAAGACTTAAAGTAATTTTGATAGTAGGCTAATATAGACACTTACATCATGTGTTGTCTTTATTATAACACTTATATAAGATGTTTAATGTCATTTTGATTGGAGGCTAATATAGACACTTACATCATGTGTTGCCTTCATTACAACACTTATATAAGACCTAAATTCATTTTGATAGTAGGCTAATATAGACACTTACATCATGTGTTGTCTTCATTATAACACTTATATAAGACCTAAATTCATTTTGATAGTAGGCTAATATAGACACTTACATCATGTGTTGTCTTCATTATAACACTTATATTTAGACTTAAAGTCATTTTGATAGTAGGCTAAAACAGACACTTACATCAAGTGTTGTCTTTATTATAACACGTATATAAGACTTAAATTCATTTTGATAGTAGGCTAATATATACACTTGCATCATGCGTTGTCTTCATTATAACAATTATATTTAGACTTAAAGTCATTTTGATAGTAGGCTAAAACAGACACATCAAGTGTTGTCTTCAGTACAACACTTATATAAGATGTTAAAAGTCATTTTGATAGTAGGCTAATATGGACACTTACATCATGTGTCCTATTCATTACAACGCAGATAAAATATGTTTAAAGTCATTTTGATAGTAGGTTAATACATTTAATATAGACACTTCCTTGTGTGGTCTTCATTATAACACTTATGAAGACTTTTAAAGTCAGTTTAATATTAGGCTAATACAGACACTTGCATCATATGTTGTCTTCATTATAACACTTATATAAGATGTTTAATGTCATTTTGATGGTAGGTTAATATAAACACTTACATCATGTGTTGTCTTCATTATAACACTTATATAAGATGTTTAATGTCATTTTGATGGTAGGTTAATATAAACACTTACATCATGTGTTGTCTTCATTATAACACTTATATATGTTTAAAGTAATTTTGATAGTAGGCTAATATAGACACTTACATCATGTGTTCTATTCATTACAACACAGATAAAATATGTTTAAAGTCATTTTGATAGTAGGCTAATACAGTCAATATAGACACTTCCATGTGTTGTCCTCATTATAACACTTATGAAGACTTTTAAAGTCAGTTTGATAGTAGGCTAATATAGACATTTGCATCATGAGTTGTCTTCATTATAACACTTATTTAAGACTTAAAGTCATTTTGATAGTAGGCTAATATGGACACTTACATCATGTGTCCTATTCATTACAACGCAGATAAAATATGTTTAAAGTCATTTTGATAGTAGGTTAATACATTTAATATAGACACTTCCTTGTGTGGTCTTCATTATAACACTTATGAAGACTTTTAAAGTCAGTTTAATATTAGGCTAATACAGACACTTGCATCATATGTTGTCTTCATTATAACACTTATATAAGATGTTTAATGTCATTTTGATGGTAGGTTAATATAAACACTTACATCATGTGTTGTCTTCATTATAACACTTATATAAGATGTTTAATGTCATTTTGATGGTAGGTTAATATAAACACTTACATCATGTGTTGTCTTCATTATAACACTTATATATGTTTAAAGTAATTTTGATAGTAGGCTAATATAGACACTTACATCATGTGTTCTATTCATTACAACACAGATAAAATATGTTTAAAGTCATTTTGATAGTAGGCTAATACAGTCAATATAGACACTTCCATGTGTTGTCCTCATTATAACACTTATGAAGACTTTTAAAGTCAGTTTGATAGTAGGCTAATATAGACATTTGCATCATGAGTTGTCTTCATTATAACACTTATTTAAGACTTAAAGTCATTTTGATAGTAGGCTAATATAGACACTTACATCATGTGTTGTCTTTATTATAACACTTATATAAGACTTAAAGTAATTTTTGATAGTAGGCTAATATAAACACTTACATCATGTGTTGTCTTCATTATAACACTTATATAAGACTTAATGTTGATAGTAGGCTAATATAGACACTTACATCATGTGTTGTCTTCATTATAACACTTATATAAGACTTAATGTTGATAGT
>NC_084615.1:21256836-21299336 GCF_033978795.1 Nerophis ophidion
TAGACTTAGACAAACTTTAATGATGCACACAGGATTTTTTTCCCCCAGATTAGCTCAGTAACACAGGATGGAAATTGTAAGAATGGATAGGATAATCGAGGTATAAAATCTTAAAATGATGACAGAGGTCTGTAATTTCAATCATAGGTACGCTTCAACTATGAAAGACAGAATGTGAAAAAAAAAAAATCCAGGAATTCACATTAAAGGAATTTTAAAGAATTTATTTGTAAATTATGGTGGGAAATAAGTATTTGGTTTTGTTTTTGAGGACTCGACATCCAAAAACAATTTGAAATGTGGACTTGTCAGACCACTTTTCCACTTTTTATCAGTCCATCTTAGATGAGCTCGGGGCGCCGTTTCCGGGTGTTGTTGATAAATGGCTTCCGCTTTGCATAATATAGTTTTAACTCGTACTCACAGGTACAGCAACGGACCGTAGTTACTGACAAAGGGTTTTCTGTTCGACAATTTGGTCCAGCATTTGTTCACAAAACGCTGACCCTCGCCCTGTCCTTGTTTGTGAATGACCGGGTATAAAAGCAGCTTCCATGAAATGCTCATTAATGGTACTCACCTGTCCCTTATCAGCCCGTTCACCTGTGGGGATGTTCCGAATAAGTGTTTGACGAGCATTCCTTTACTTTTTCAGTCTTTATTGAAACTTGTGCCAGCTTTTTTGAAACATGTTGCAGGCATCAAGTTCTAAATGGGCTGTTATTTGAAAAAATTAACAGGTTTTTCGAGTTCGAATGTTAAGTATATTGTCTTTGCAGTTTATTTATTTGAATATAGGTTGAAAAGGATTTGCAAATCATTATTTTGTGTTTTTATTTACCATCTACACAATGTTTTGGGTTTGGTGTAAACCGTTAGCTTACCTAATGGAATTGCTATTGCGACCTCCCGTGGACACATTCAGAACAGCAGTTTCATTTTTATACTTAGCAGTCTTGTCTTGCGGGCCGGTTTAAACCTTTTCGGAGGCCCGATTCAGGCCCACGGGCCGTAAATTTAGCATGAACAAAAAAACAGGAGACTTTAAAGCAGGGGTCTCAAACTCAATTTACCTGGGAGCCACTGGATGCAGAGTCTGGGGGAGGCTGGGCCGCAAAAAAATATTTAATAAAAAAAAAAAAGTATATATATATATATATATATATATATATATATATATATATATATATACTCCTCAAATTGTATCAAATGGTATCCATTGTGCACCGCAACTTTCCCTGTGCAAATAAGACACATCAGGGTGCTAGCAAGGCACATATATGCTGTACATACTACAACATACATTTTGAGATATCTAGCAACAGAGGGGAGGGAGTGCGGGGTCATGGTGGTTGGCCGCAGCTTTTAGGTGCTGACCATCCTTCCATCACCCCTATGGGATTTGCGTCGAGGGCGTTGGGAATATTGAATCTCCCACTTTTCCTGGAATTGTCTTTGCTTATCACTAACCTTTTTCTTCACTGCAGGCTTTGAAAAATACATGTTTGGGGTTGTGGAATATATTTGTATTCAGCCCACGCACGGAGAATAATGTTATTCCCGCGATGTGTGTCGTTCCGCGGTCGGTGGATAATAGCCGTGAAAATACCGGGAAAACAAGCGCAAAAAGTGACGTGTTATCCGGCGTCATATAGACATTTTCTGTAGTGTTTATCGTGTGAGGCAATGCAAATTAAACAATAAAAAAAATATAAAAGGTTTAAATTGGTCCAGGTTATCGGGGACTGTTATTGCTGACGGACAGGTGTCGCGGTGTGCCTGCAGTTAGGCACGTAAAGAAAACCCTTTGTCTCCATGGCAACGTTTTCTGTCGCTTTCACTCATTTGCCGCTTTTCCACTAATGCAGGGGTAGGCAACCCAGAACGTTGAAAGAGCCATTTTGGACCCAAATAACAAAACTCCTCTCTGTCTGGAGCCAAAGGGAGGGGGGCAATAGGGGCCTGGCCGTGGAGTTTACAGTTACCATTAGCCCCATAACGGGCTAACGTGACGACTAACGTGTTATACGTCCGAATTGCCCAGCGCTGGAGTCCAGTGCACCACAGTTTTGTATTGTCACTCGGTCCTTCGGCAGAGTGCTACGGAAGCTCTGGATCGCTCGTCTCCCTGTATATAGAAGCGGGAGCGAGAGAGAGAGAGCAGGCGGGCGAGCGAGGGAGGAAGAGGACGTGCTGGTCTAGTGGAAAAGTGGCAAAACGTTTCTCTGCTTGCATCAAGAAAGTTACGTCAATGTTCGGCCCTCCAGAGCCATATACCACACCGTTCATATAAAACTTGCGGGCCGCACTAATATTAAACTTTCATATTAAGGTGGGGGCTGCAATTGGCCTGCATGTTTGATACGCCTGATTTAAAGGTATCAAAAAAAAATTAAATGCACAAGTCTGAAGAGGACATATCTGAAGGTGAAATGATATGCAAATAAAAGCAAAACAATCTCATCTCCTACGTAGCATATTGTTGCAAACTTTACACAGTCTTTAAGGCTTTTTTTTAATAAAAAACAAAAAACAAAACAAAAAATCCCTCCTGTTGTTATTTTTTTTTTCCTTTTTTCATTTCCCCAACACAAGCTGTGACTTTACCTTTTTGTTGCCTTACACATTGTGGAAAGTTGAACAAGTGCAGGTTTAAAAAAGAGAGGTAATTAACTTTTGAATTATACACAGCGTCGCAGAGAGAGAGAGAGAGAGAGGGGGAACCTGGACAAGTGTGCCATCTGTTCGGCTCGGAGTAGCCTGGAAGCGAGCGCGGCTCCAGATCGAGTAAACATTGAATTTTTTTTTTGTTTTTTTCACCCCCTTTTCCTCCCGCTTGTGGCGAAAGCAGCTCACCTTTGACCGCGTGATAAAAAACCGTGGCAAACGAAACACCTCCTCATCAAAACGGAGGCTAATAAAGTCTTCAATACACTTAAGTGTGGACTTAGATAAATAGAATCTTTATCTGCCTCCGCGTTTGGTGTTCAGCTGCCCGACGCGTATTGACGGGGCTTATTGACGTCCAATAAAGCGAAACCATCTCAGCAAAAAAAACGACACCAAGTAGTGTAAATCCTGCGCGCTTCTCCCGTGTGCAACTTTCCTTTAACATGATTATCGCAGGGCAATAAAATCCAACGTGTAAGGACCATTTCCTTTTTATTTACGCCAGCATGTCGCCTTTTCATTGGCGTATTATTATTAAGTGGCCTGCAAATTATGGACAACCCCCGCTTTCTTGCTTTACCCCTAAGTGAGCTCTTGATCACACACACTGCATTAGACTAGATGATGTTAATTAATCCACGCACTAACCTTTTTGCTGTGTCATTTGCACGGGCAAATTGGGTGAACACAAAGAAAATAAAAAAAGTGTGAGATTGGAAGAAAGGAAGGGAGGAAATACAGCTGCGGTGTTGCATGTTGCGGTGCTTTTGTAAGTGTAAGTTAAAACGCTGAAAAGCCATTTATCAACAACACCCGGAAACACTTCGCTGAGAATTTGTCAACAACACCCGGAAAACGCTTCGCTGGAAACAGTTCCCAAATGTTTGTAGTCACAGTACTAATGTAAGTCTAAGTTAAAACTCTCCAATGCAAAGTGAAAGCCATTTATCAACAACACCCGGAGAACCTTCGCTGGAAAAAGTTCCCAAACGTTTACAGTCGCAGTACTATAAGTGTAGGTTAAAACTCTCCCATGCAAAATGAAAGCTATTCATCAACAATACCTGGAAACCCTTCGCTGGGAATTTAACGACACCCCGAAAAGGTTTCGGTGGAAAAAGTTCCCAAAGGTTTACAGTCACAGTACTACTGTAAGTATAAGTTGAAACTCTACGATGCAAAGTGAAAGCTATTTATCAACAACACCTGAAAACCCTTTGCTGGAAAAAGTTCCCAATTGTTTAAAGTCACAGTTCTTCTGTAAGTGTAAGTTGAAACTCTCCGATACACAGTGAAAGCCATTTATCAGAAACACCTTTAAACGCTTCAATGGAAAAAATTCCCAAACGTTTACAGACACAGTACTAATGTAGGTGTAAGTCAAAACGCTACGATGCAAAGTGAAAGCCATTTATCAACAACACCCGGAAACACTTCGCTGAGAATTTGTCAACAACACCCGGAAAATGCTTCGCTGGAAACAGTTCCCAAATGTTTTTAGTCACAGTACTAATGTAAGTTTAAGTTAAAACTCTCCGATGCAAAGTGAAAGCCATTTATCAACAACACCCGGAAAACCTTCGCTGGGAAAAGTTCCCAAACGTTTACAGTCGCAGTACTATAAGTGTAGGTTAAACTCTCCCATGCAAAGTGAAAGCTATTCACCAACAACACCTGGAAACCCTTCGCTGGGAATTTAACGACACCCCGAAAACGTTTCGGTGGAAAAAGTTCCCAAAGTTTTACAGTCACAGTACTGCTGTAAGTGTAAGTTAAAACTCTACGATGTAAAGTGAAAGCTATTTATCAACAACACCTGAAAACCCTTTGCTGGAAAAAGTTCCCAATTGTTTAAAGTCACAGTTCTACTGTAAGTGTAAGTTGAAACTCTCCGATGCACAGTGAAAGCCATTTATCAACAACACCCATAAACGCTTCGATGGAAAAAGTTCCCAAACGTTTACAGACATAGTACTACTGTAAGTGTAAGTCAAAATGCTACGATGCAAAGTGAAAGCCATTTATCAACAACACCCGGAAACGCTTCACCGGGAATTTATCAACACCCGGAAACCCTTGGCTAGAAAAATTTCCCAAATGTTTACAGTCACAGTACTACAGAAAGAGTAAGTTAAAACTCTACGATGCAAAATTAAAGCTATTTATCAACAACACCTCGAAACCCTTTGCCGGAAAAAGTTCCCAAACGTTTACAGTCACGGTTCTATTAAAAGTGTAAGTTAAAACTCAACGATGCAAACTGAAAGTCATTAATCAACAACACCCGAAAACGCTTTGCTGGGAATTTATCAACAACACCCGGAAAAGCTTCAATTTGTATCATGTTGCTTCGATTATCATATTTTTCAGACAGTAAATTTTGGAAGAAATTAAGAATTGTTTTCATATATAAGACGCATAATTGTAGTGAAATGAGGGATTGAAATAAAAAGATCTTGTAAATGTTAATTTATTTATTTATTTGTTTCCAAACACGGCTGATCAAACAAAAGGAGAAAAGTCATTGATGCTTCTATTCAACCTTTATAAGATTAATTATATTTTGTTCTTCCAAAATAAGTTTCAATATGTTTTACTTAGGATTCTACTTGCTTCTACTTTGGAATTACTTTGTTTGAACAGTCTCCTAGAGTGTGTTATTTTAATACATTGTTATAATTCTTTGCTTAATCCATCCCATAATTTAGCAGTTAGCAAGAAAAAAGAAAAAAAAAATCCATGGATTAACCGCACCTTTGTATAAGCCGCAGGGTTCAAAGCTGGGGGAAAAAAATTGTTTATAGTTCAGAAAATACGGTAATTGTTGTATTGCGGAAATCTGGCGTGCGTAAAGTGGACATAGTTTTTTAAAAACATTTGTAACAATGCACACTTTTTAAAAGTGCTTTTTAAATGTTGCCTTTAACTTTTAATATTATTATTATTTTTTTTTATTGGAAAAAAAAAAGAATGTTGTGGCAAGCAGAAAAAAAACATTATTTTGAACTGGTGTCCTTAATTTATGCCTTTGGGTCTATAAAGCGTGTTTTATTTTACTTGATTACTAGATTTAATCGAACAAATGAGTCGAGTTTACTCTTTTTAATTACTTTTTACTCTTTTTTTTGTAATTACTAAAATAATGAATAGGTGCAGCCTTAGGGGAGGGACGCTTGTAACTCAAATGTTGGCTTGCAACTTAAAGCATAACAATTAGTCGGGAGACCACACCTGCCTCAAAGCGCTCTCAAGTTGAGGTACCACAAAGCGGTGGTTCTTTAAGGAAAGTGAGTGTACAGTTTTTGCACGCCCTCGTTATAGTATGATTTGAGTTTAGGGAATTTTTTTTAAAGATAATATGGGTCGGTTTAAAAACACTATTATGATTAAAAACAGGTGCTTTTTGTTATTGACTATGGCTGAACGCCTCCACAATAAAGACCCAAATAAAGTTGCAACATACAAAACCCCAAACCAGTGAAGTTGGCACATTGTGTAAAGTTTATTTAATTTTTTTTAATTTTTTTTTTTTTGCAAATAATCATTCACTTTAGAATTTAATGGCAGTAACACATTGCAAAAAAATATTTTACCAAATGAGTTACATGGCTTTTCCTTTTAACAACAATCAGTAAAGGTTTGGGGACTGAAGAGACCAGTTTTTGAAGCTTTTCACGTGGGTCTTGGGGCACTAGGAGTTCAACCACTTTACTACTGTGACCCCAAGTGGCCCTTGGCAAAGGCCTAGTGCCTGACTGCCCCCCAGCAAGGGATACGGTGAAGACCTCAACGGTGAAGACGGTAGTTTTAAGAACTACCCGAACTGTGGAAGAAGGCTGCAGCAGAAAAGGGTCCCCGGTCGTCTTGGACTCCATGCCCACTGGACCCTGGCCCGATTCTGTCAAGGATGGTGTGATGACAGTCCGTGCACCAATCTCCCTACGTAAGACAAAGCATCCTACCCCTACCAGGAGGATCATCTTACCCGAGTGACCGCCGATGATGAGTGGCCGCCTGCTGCTGTTTTTGCACGCACCAATACTCCGGTGTTGGCGCTAGGAATTAAAAAAAAAAAAAATGGGGTCCAAGGGACCCCATCAATTCATAAAAATTAGGTCCCACTTTTTTGTAAAGCGTTTTGAAAAACAAATTATGAATATATGCATTATCCTGTTATATATCACATTCTAAATAATTTTACAAAAATGTTGTCATAAACGTAACTTAATTCATAAAATTTTAATGCATATGTACATTTATTCAGTTAAAACATTCATTCACTTACGTCTTTCCTTTATGGAGCTAAACTTTATTGCTGCGGGTTTTTTTTGTTTTTTATATATTTTTATTGTAATATTTTCAGAATGTGTTTGTTCTATTTTTGCCCAAAGGAAACAATCTGAAGTTGTCTTTATTTTCTAGTTTTAATGCCATGATTTTAACAGTCCGGCCCGGGTGTGCACAGATTTTCCTCCATGAGCTAAAATGAGTTTGACAACCCTGGCTTGAAAGTTGTTCAACAGTCCAGGGTCTCTGTTGTGGTATTTTAGGCGGTGGTATTTTTAAATGGGAGACAGGTCTGGACTACAGCCAGGCCAGTCCAGCTATGAAGCCACACTATTGTAACACGTGGTTTGGCATCGTTTCACTGAAATAAGCAGGGGCGTCAATGATAACATTGCTTGGATGGCAACATATGTTGCTTCAAAACCTGTATGTACCTTTCAACATTTATGGTGCCTTCACAGATATGCAACTTACCCATTCTTTAGGTACTAATTCACCCTCATACCATCACAGATTCTGGCTTTTCAACTTTGCGCCTATAACAAGGAGGACACGACGTCTACAGTTTCCAAAAAAAAAAGAAAAAAAGAAAATGTGGACTAGTTAGAACACACAGAACTATTTTTCTCTTTGCATCAGTCCATCTTAGATGAGTTTGGGCCCAGCGAAGAAAGTCAGGGTGTTGTTGATAAACAACTTTGGCATTGCATAAGAGAGTTGTAACTTGCACTTAATTAAAGTGGAAACTAGAAAATAAAAAAATTAAAAAATTAATCGCCAACAATCTCAAAACTATGTGACAGACTTATGCAAGAAGTTCCCACTAGAACGTTTTTTACTATATCCAAGATCGCGAACAACGTTCTTCCAAAGACGCGAAATATGGAAAGTGTGCAAAGACGTTTTCCAGACGAAGATAAAATGTGGACTCGTCAGACCACAAAACACTTTTCCACTTTGCATGAGTTCATCTTAGATGAGCTCGGCCCCTGTGAAGCTGGCGGCGTTTCCGGGTGTTGTTGATATATGGCTTCCGCTTTGCATAGTAGAGTTTTAACGTGCAACAAAAACGGGTAAAGTGTGCAAAGACGTTTTTCTCAAGCTTCTATGGAGCGGTTTTGGTTAAATAGGTTAGAAAATGTCGATTTTTTTTTTTTTTGCACACCTTTACGTAAAAACATTCTTGCCGTATTGGGTTGAAAAAAAAAATATATCTACAGCCACACCAAAGTTGCGCATTTTCACCAATTTTTTAATGCCTCAGCCTTTTTCCCCGACACACCAATTTGTCTCCTCGGCAAAGGTATTAAAGAATATGATAAGACACATAGCTGCGACGTTATAATTAGTCTTCATTTTAATACCTTATGTCAGGAGATTACACGAGCGGTGCATGGCATCCAAAGCGCACTTTAATCACCGGGGATGTAATTGATTAAGTATATGAGACCAGCGAGCAGATGATGAGGATGATGCTCTAAATCCATGTTAAATCAACCCAGCCCTTTCCTAAACAAACCAAGGGATTAGTGGCCAAAATTACCAACAGCTGTATTTGCTCATTTGTAACATGGCGATGGCTGGGGCTTCACTACAGGTCAAACTATAAAAACAACAACAACCACGGTGTAAATAGGAATGAGGTCTGTATTTTATGTACATCCAGGTTCTTGCAGTTCCTAATTGAGAAAAAAATAATTGGACAAAGTAAAAAAAAAAAAAACATTGCATCAGTCTATATTAGATGATTCGGGCCCAGTTCTGGGTGTTGTTGATAAATGGCTTTGGAATCGCATAGTAGAGTTTTAACTTGCATACAGATGTAGCGACCAAATGTAGTTACTGACAGTGGTTTTCTGAAGGGTTCCCTGAGCCCATGTGGTGATATCCATTACACACTGATGTCGCTTTTTGGAGCAGTACCGCCTGATGGATCGAAGGTCTGTAATATCACCGCTTACGTGCATTGATTTCTCGGGATTCTCTGAACCGTTTGATGATATTACGGACTGTAGATGGTGAAATCCCTTTGACATACCTTCCAATAGCTCGTTGAGAAATGTTCATAAACTGTTCGACAATTTGCTCACGCATTTGTTGACGAAGTAGTGACCCTCGCCTCCTCCTAGTTTGTGAATGACTGAGCATTTCACGAAAGCTGCTTTTATACCTAATCATGGCACCCTCCTATTCCCAATTTTCCCATTCACCTGTGTGAGATTCCAAATAAGCGTTTGATGAGCACCCTTCAAAATTTCTCAGTCTTTTTTGCAACTTGTGCCAACTTTTTTAAATGATGTTGCAGGCATCAAATTCCAAATGAGCAAATATTTGCAAAAAAAAATGTTTTCCAGTTTGAACGTTAAGTATCTTGTCTGTTTAATTTGCAAAGGATGTTCTAATTATTGTATTCTGTTTTTATTTATTTATTTTATTTATAAACACAACATTATTAATATTGCTACTACGGATAATTTGATCAAAAACTCCCTAAAACAGCCCACTACCTATAATATAGGTTTTTTAAACATAAGATCATTGTCTCCCAAAACGTTATTAGTAAATGATATTATCAGAGACAACAATCTTAACGTCATCGGTCTCAGCGAAACCTGGCTTGAACCAAAACGACTTTTTTGCGCTAAATGAGGCATGTCCTCCTAACTTTACACATGCGCATATTAACCGTCCGCTTAAAAGGGGTGGGGGGTTCGCACTAATATACAATAAAAACTTTAACCTTAGTCCTAACATAAATAATAAATATAAATCGTTTGAGGTGCTTACTATGAGGTCTGTCACACCGCTGCCTCTACACCTGGCTGTTATCTACCGCCCCCCAGGGCCCTATTCGGACTTTATCAATGAATTCTCAGAGTTCGTTGCTGATCTAGTGACACACGCCGATAATATAATCATAATGGGGGACTTTAATATCCATATGAATACCCCATCGGACCCACCATGCGTAGCGCTCCAGACTGTAATTGATAGCTGTGGTCTCACACAAATAATAAATGAACCCACGCATCGCAACGGTAATACGATAGACCTAGTGCTTGTCAGGGGCATCACCGTTTCCAAAGTTACGATACTCCCGTATACTAAAGTATTGTCCGATCATTACCTTATAAAATTCGAGGTTCAGACGCATGTTCGTCAAACTAATAATAATAATAACTGCTATAGCAGCCGCAACATTAATACAGCCACAACGACAACTCTTGCTGACCTACTGCCCTCGGTAATGGCACCATTCCCAAAGTATGTGGGCTCTATTGATAACCTCACTAACAACTTTAACGACGCCCTGCGCGAAACCATTGATAACATAGCACCGCTAAAGTTAAAAAAGGCTCCAAAAAAGCGCACCCCGTGGTTTACAGAAGAAACTAGAGCTCAGAAATTATTATGTAGAAAGCTGGAACGCAAATGGCGCACGACTAAACTTGAGGTGCACCATCAAGCATGGAGTGATGGTTTAATAACTTATAAACGCATGCTTACCTTAGCTAAAGCTAAATATTACTCAAATCTCATCCACCGTAATAAAAACGATCCTAAATTTTTGTTTAGTACGGTAGCATCTCTAACCCAACAAGGGACCCCTTCCAGTAGCTCAACCCACTCAGCTGATGACGTTATGCAATTCTTTAGTAAGAAAATTGAAGTCATTAGAAAGGAGTTTAAAGACAATGCGTCCCAGCTACAACTGGGTTCTATTAACACTGACACGATTGTATATACGGCGGATACCGCCCTCCAAAATAGTTTCTCTCGTTTTGAGGAAATAACATTAGAGGAATTGTTACAACGTGTAAATGGAATAAAACAGACAACATGTTTACTTGACCCTCTTCCTGGGAAACTGATCAAGGAGCTCTTTATATTATTAGGTCCATCAGTGCTAAATATTATAAACTTATCACTCTCCTCGGGCATTGTTCCCCTAGCATTCAAAAAAGCGGTTATTCATCCTCTTCTTAAAAGACCTAACCTCGATCCTGACCTCATGGTAAACTACCGACCGGTGTCTCACCTTCCCTTTATTTCAAAAATCCTTGAAAAAATTGTTGCAGAGCAGTTAAATGAACACTTAGCGTCTAACAATCTATGTGAAACCTTTCAATCCGGTTTCAGGGCAAATCACTCCACGGACACAGCCCTCGCAAAAATGACTAATGATCTATTGCTAACGATGGATTCTGATGCGTCATCTATGTTGCTGCTCCTCGATCTTAGCGCTGCTTTCGATACCGTCGATCATAATATTTTATTAGAACGTATCAAAACACGAATTGGTATGTCAGACTTAGCCCTGTCTTGGTTTAACTCTTATCTTACTGATAGGAAGCAGTGTGTCTCCCATAACAATGTGACCTCGGACTACGTTAAGGTAACGTGTGGAGTTCCCCAGGGTTCGGTCCTTGGCCTTGCACTCTTCAGCATCTACATGCTGCCGCTAGGTGACATCATACGCAAATACGGTATTACCTTTCACTGTTATGCTGATGACACCCAACTCTACATGCCCCTAAAGCTGACCAACACGCCGGATTGTAGTCAGCTGGAGGCGTGTCTTACTGAAATTAAACAATGGATGTCCGCTAACTTTTTGCAACTCAACGCCAAAAAAACGGAAATGCTGATTATCGGTCCTGCTAGACACCGAACTCTATTTAATAATACAACTCTAACATTTGACAACCAAACAATTAAACAAGGCGACACGGTAAAGAATCTGGGTATTATCTTCGACCCAACTCTCTCCTTTGAGGCACACATTAAAAGCGTTACTAAAACAGCCTTCTTTCATCTCCGTAATATCGCTAAAATTCGCTCCATTCTGTCCACTAAAGACGCTGAGATCATTATCCATGCGTTTGTTACGTCTAGCCTCGACTACTGTAACGTATTATTTTCGGGTCTCCCCATGTCTAGCATTAAAAGATTACAGTTGGTACAAAATGCGGCTGCTAGACTTTTGACAAGTACAAGAAAGTTTGATCACAATACGCCTGTACTGGCTCACCTGCACTGGCTTCCTGTGCACTTAAGATGTGACTTTAAGGTTTTACTATTTACGTATAAAATACTACACGGTCTAGCTCCATCCTATCTTGCCGATTGTATTGTACCATATGTCCCGGAAAGAAATCTGCGTTCATAGGACTCTGGCTTGTTAGTGATTCCCAAAGCCCAAAAAAAGTCTGCGGGCTATAGAGCGTTTTCCGTTCGGGCTCCAGTACTCTGGAATGCCCTCCCGGTAACAGTTTGAGATGCCACCTCAGTAGAAGCATTTAAGTCTCACCTTAAAACTCATTTGTATACTCTAGCCTTTAAATAGACTCTCTTTTTAGACCAGTTGATCTGCCGTTTCTTTTCTTTTTCTTCTATGTCCCACTCTCCCTTGTGGAGGGGGTCCGGTCCGATCCGGTGGCCATGTACTGCTTGCCTGTGTATCGGCTGGGGACATCTCTGCGCTGCTGATCCGCCTCCGCTTGGGATGGTTTCCTGCTGGCTCCGCTGTGAACGGGACTCTCGCTGCTTTGTTGGATCCGTTTTGGACTGGACTCTCGCGACTGAGTTGGATCCATTGTGGATTGAACTTTCACAGTATCATGTTGGACCCGCTCGACATCCATTGCTTTCCTCCTCTCTAAGGTTCTCATAGTAATCATTGTCACCGACGTCCCACTGGGTGTGAGTTTTCCTTACCCTTATGTGGGCCTACCGAGGATGTCGTAGTGGTTTGTGCAGCCCTTTGAGACACCAGTGATTTAGGGCTATATAAGTAAACATTGATTGATTGATTGATTGATTGATTGATTGATTGATTTACCATTTACACAACCTGCCAACTTCACTGGTTTTGGGGTTGGTAAAACATTTTTGGAATTTTTTTTTTTTATTGATTTTGCAATTTAAAAAGTTACAATCAATTCATCTGGTCCGATAATATCGGACTGCCGATATTATTGTCCGATAAATGCTTTAAAATGTAATATCGGAAATTATCTGTATCGGTTTCAAAAAATAAAATTCACGACTTTTTAAAACGCCGCTGTAAGGAGTGGTACGCGGACGTAGGGAGAAGTACAGAGCGCCAAAAAATCTTAAAGGCACTGCCTTTGGGTGCCGGCCCAATCACATAATATTTACTCCTTTTCACACGCACAAGTGAATGCAAAGTATACCTGGTCAACAGCCATATAGGTCACACTGAGGGTGGCCGTATAAACAACTTTAAAACTGTTACAAATATGCGCCACACTGTGAACCTACACCAAACAAGAATGGTTTTTGCCCACCAGATAAAATGATGTTGTAAGGCCAGATCTGGCCCCAGGGCCTCGAGTTTTACACCTGTGGTCTACTTAAAGAAAATATATATAATTACTAATGAAATGTAAAAAAAAAAAAAGTTTTTTTAAAATTGTGTGTTAAAAAAAAAGAAGAAAATCAGTGCTTAAAAAAAAGTGTATAAAAAGTCAGTAAAAAAAAAAAAAGGATTGGAAAACATCAGTGTATAAAATTAAATGTTAAAATACATAAGTGTACAAAAAATCAGTGCTAAAATGAATGTGTATGAAAACTGAGTGTTAAAAATAATAGTGTTAAAAAAAATCAGTGCTAAAAAAATTCAGTGTATAAAAATTAAATGCATAAAAATTCAGTAAAAAAAAAATCAGTGTATAAACATTTCAGTGTAAAAAATTGGTCCTAAAAAATTAACTGTATAAAAATTCTGCATAAAAAATAATGCATAACTCTTCAATGAAAGAAATAAGTGTATAGCAATTCAGTACTAAAAACATGTGTAAAAAAAATCAGTGCTAAGAAATTCAGTGAAAAAAATAAATACATAGCAATTCAGTGAAAAAAAAAATCAGTGCATAAAAATTCAGTGTATAAAAATTCACTGTAAAAAAATCAGTGTCAGTATAAAAAGATAATACATAAGTCAATGAAAAAAGTCAGTGTCAGTACAAAAAAATAATACATCAATCAGTGCTAAAATAAGAAATCAGTGTAAAAAAATGTATAAAAAATCAGTTTTTTAAAACATTGTGTGTAAAGAAAAATAAAACAGTGCTTTACAAATGTATGTGTATAAATATTCCGTTTAAAAATATTACATGCATAAAAATTCAGTGAAAAACAATCTGTCTAAAAATTTCAGTGTAAAAAAATCAATCCTGAAAAAAATTCACTGAACGAAAATTCAGTATAAAAAAAAAATATGCTTAACTATTCAGTGAAACAAGTACGTTTATAGCAATTCAGTACTAAAAACATTTGCAAAAAAAAAAAAAAAAACAGTGCCAAAAAATTCAGTGTAAAAAAAATAAATACATACAAATTCGGTGAAAAAAAGATCAGTGTGTGAATATTCAGTGTACAAAAAAATAAATATATAAAAATCCAGTAAAAAAAAAATAAAAATCAGTGTATACCAATTTAGGAGTAAACAAATTGTGTAAAAAAAATCAGTGCTAAAAAATTCAGTGTAAAAAAAAACAGTATATAAAATTCTACGTTAAAAAAAGTGTGACAAAATCAGTGCTAAAAAAATCAATGTATGAATATTCAGTATAAAACAAATAAATGCATAAAAATTCAGTCAAGAAAATAAGTGTCTAAAAATGTCAGTGTATAAAAATTCACTGTTAAAATAAGTGTAACAAAATAAGTTCTAAAAACAAAATCAAAGTATGAATATTCAGTTTAAAACAAATGCATAAAAATGTAGTGTAAAAAAAAAAAAAAAAAAAAAAAAAAATATATATATATATATATATATATATATATATATATATATATATATATATATATACATATATATTGTTTTTTTAATAAAATGCCACAAGCTAGGCACACCTATCATTGGGCAGTGTCCTCCCCATCAGGTTGTCTGCATTCATCTTTCCCTCTATCCTGACTTGCCTCCCAGTTCTTTCGCTGAAAAAAACAACCCCACACCATGATGCTGGCACCTAGAGATGTTATTGCCCTGGTCTAGGTTTCTTCTATCAATCTGTGTCTCATCAGACTATGGAATTTACTTTTTCATGGTCCAAGAGTCTTTCAGGTGCATTTTGGCATACATTTTACGAAGGAATGGCTAAAATAAGATACAGTAATGTACAGAGTCATTCTGGATGAAATCTTGAAGGTGGTCACCTGCTCGAACACGTCACACCGTTTTAACGCGGGCCCATCGAGTGGCGTCCATTGCCACGCCATCTCTAATAAGAGCGATGCCCTTTCAAGGTTGAGCGTACATCCTCGCCAAAAGAGATTCTCCGTGTTGCAGAAAGAGCCATTCTGAGTACTCCCTTCGGCTAAGATAATAACTTCATCATAATTAGCTTCTAGTGCTCCAGAGTGTTGAAATGGTGGGTTGCACTGGGATCTGGACTGATTTATTGCTTGATTTAATTACGTATCCAAATTCAATTAGGCATGCTTTCAAGCAAACTCAAAGTAAGTTTTGTCAAGCTGTCCCTTGGAGTCAGGCGCGGCTTGAAGGACATCCTTCGTTATGCGTCGGACTTAATAATTACCCGTTACCAAAAGAACCACACCCAAAAGGACGGAGGTGAAGAGAAACGATAAAAAGGCCATACCACACAACATTTATTTGTTAAGCACAAAACTATGATTCCGAGGTGTATACCAGTAAACAAAGCTAAAAAAAGCTGTTAGAATATGAAAGATGCCAAAAAATATGACTTAAAAAAGGTGTACACTTATAAAAATAGCTAAAAAATATAATGCTAATGTTAGCATGCTAATATGCTAACAGCTGACATAGGTCAGATACAAAAATATATGACTTTTAAAGTGTATACCTATATATGTAGCTAAAGAAGATAGAATGCTAATGTTAGCATGTTGATATGCTAACAGCTGACAGGTCAGATACCAAAATATATTCATTTAAAGTGTATATCTAAGAATTTCGCAAAAAAAATAGAATGCTAATGTTAGTATGTTCATATGCTAACCACTAGTATGTTCAAAATACTACTTTTAAAGGTGTGTACCAATACATTTTGCTAAAAAAAATAGAATGCTAATGTTAGTATGTTAATATGCTAACCACTAGTATGTTTAAAATATCAAAATACTACTTTAAAAGGTGTGTACCTATACATTTTGCTAAAAAAAAAATAGAATGCTAATGTTAGTATGTTAACATGCTAACCGCTGGTGTGTGTCAAATACCAAAATACGACTTTTAAGGTGTATACCTAAGAATTCATCAAAAAAACGATAACATAAACATGCTATCATTAGCAATCTAACAGCTAGTGTATGTCAAATACCAAAATATATGACTCGTAAAGGTGTATACCTATAAATTTAGCTGTGTAAAAAAAAAGATATAACGCTAATGTTAGCATACTGATATGCTAAAAGCTAGTATGTGTCAAAAAACAATATATATGATTCAAGGTGTATCCCTAAGAATTTAGCTAAAAACAATAGCATATTATTATAAGCAATCTAAAATCTTGTATGTGTCAAATACCAAAATATGACTTTTAGGTGTATACCTAAGAATTTAACTAAAAACAATAGCATATTAGTATGCTAACACTAGCATTCCATCTTTTTTTTAGCTAAGTTTACAGGTATACATTAACAGTCATACATTTTGGTATCTGACTTATGCTAACCATTAGCATATTAACAATCTAACAGTTCGTATACGTCAAATACCAAAATACGACTTGTAAGGTGTATACCTATAAATTTAACTAAAAAAAGACAGGATGCTAATTTTAGCATGTTAATATGCTAAAAGCTAATAGGTGTCAAAGACCAAAACATATGAAATTTAAGGTGCTTAACTAGGAATGTAGCTTAAACATGATAGATCACTAATGTTAGCATGTTAATAAGAATTTAGCTAAAAGCATTTTTGGTAGGTTCAAAGACAGCTTTTGGTCTTCTCGCCGGGAACTCATGGCAACACAAAGTTTTGTGATAACTATATACAATTATTCTGACATTAGTATGTGTCAAATACCAAAATATATGACTTTGAGGTATATACCTATGAATTTAGCCTCAAAAAGATAGAATGCTAATATTAGCATGTTAATATGCTAAAAGGAAAATATCAGGTTAAAACACTGATGACATCTATTAAACAAGACAGGAAGCAAGGAATGAAAAAGAAAAATAATTTTAGCTCAATTGAGGAGAGACATCTGGACTGTACTCTTTGTACAGTCTCCCCAAAATCTGGCGAAAGATTGTACGTTTCCTCTTTTTTTTTTTTTTTTTTTATTATTACATGGCTAGAACTGTTTCTAAGGCACAGGGGTCATAAATAGCCATCGCCTTCGATTAAAACAGTTATAAAAAAGGTCGCTTTGAGAGGAGTCAGACACTGCTTTCTCTCCGCTTTGTAGTCCAATACATCAAATAAACAGAACACATTCATGTTGCTTCCCATCCTATGTGTCGAATACCAAATTATATGACTTTGAGGTGGGCGTCACGGTGGCAGAGGGGTTAGTGCGTCTGCCTCACAATACGAAGGTCCTGCAGTCCTGGGTTCAAATCCGGGCTCGAGATCTTTCTGTGTGGAGTTTGCATGTTCTCCCCGTGAATTCGTGGGTTCCCTCCGGGTACTCCGGCTTCCTCGCACTTCCAAAGATATGCACCTGGGGATAGGTTGATTGGCAAAACTAAATTGGCCCTAGTGTGTGAATGTGAGTGTGAATGTTGTCTGTCTATCTGTGTTGGCCCTGCGATGAGGTGGCGACTTGTCCAGGGTGTACCCCGCCTTCCGCCCGATTGTAGCTGAGATAGGCGCCAGCGCCCCCCCGCGAACCCCAAAAAAAGGGAATAAGCGGTAGACAATGGATGGATGGATGAGTTTGAGGTGTATACCTATGAATTTAGCTAATAAAGAGAGAACGCTAATATTAGCATGTCAATATGCTAAATGGAAGATGTCAGGTTCAGACACTCATGACATCTATTAGACAAGACATAAAGCAATGAATTAAACAGAGACATAATTAAAATTTGTCTCATTTGAGGAGAGACGTCTGGACTGTACTCTTTTTATCGTTTCACCACGCTCTTGGGAGAGATTGTACGCCTCCTCTTTTTTTTTTTTTTTTTTTTTTTTCCCTTATTACGTGGCTCGAGCTGTTTTGTAAGGGTCGGGGGTCGTAAATAGCCATCACCTTTGTTTAAAACAGGTCAAAGGTCTTAAAACTTTTCAAAGAAAAGTTCACCTGCTTCATCACCGCTTTGTAGTTCAATACATCAAAGAAACAAAACACCTTCATGTTGCTTCCCATCCTACACAGTGGCATTTGACAAACATTCTTGGTAGGTTCAAAGACAGCTTTTGGTCTTCTCGCCGGGAACCCATCGCAACACAAAGTTTTGTGATAACTTAGATACAATTATTCTGACACTATATGTGTCAAATACCAAAATATATGAGTTTGAGGTGTATACCTATGCATTTAGCCAAACAAGATAGATTGCTAATGTTAGCATGTTGATATGCTAAAATTAAGATGTCAAGTTCAAACACTGATGACATCTATTAAACAAGATATATAGCAAGGAATTAAACAGAGACAGAATTAAAATTTCTCAATTGAGTAGAGACGTCTGGTCTGTACTCTTTGTACAATCTCACCACGCTCTGGCGTAAGATTGTACGCCTCCTCTTTTATTTGGACTTCCCATGATTACACGGCGACAGCCATTTCTAAGGGACGGAGGTTGTCAACAGCCATCACCTTTGATTAAAACGGTTCAAAGAAAAGGTCGCCTTGAGGGGACTCAGGCCCTGCTTCCTCTCCGCTTTTTAGTTCTCGGGTCAAAACAAAATATTTCTGCGGATTACAATACATCAAAGAAACAGAACACCATCATGATGCTTCCCATCCTACGCAGTGGCATTTTTCATGCCTTCCTGGTCGGTTCAAAGACAGCTTTTGGTCTTCAAAGTTTTGTGATAACTTAGATTCAATTATACTGACACTAGTATGTTTCAAATACCAATATATATGACTTTGAGGTATATATCTATGAATTTGGCCTAAAACAGATAGAACGCTAATATTAGCATGTTAATATGCTAAAAGGAAGATGTCAGGTTAAAACACTGATGCCATCTATTAAACAAGACAAGAAGCAAGGAATTAAACAGAAACATAATTTCATTTGGCTCAATTGAAGAGAGAGGTCTGGACTGTACTCATTTTACCGTCTCACCACGCTCTGGCGAAAGATTGTACGCCTCCTCTTTTATTTGGACTTTTCAATGATTACACAGCGAAAGCTGTTTCTAAGGCATGGGGATTGTAAACAGCCATTGCCTTTCATTAAAACAGTTAAAAGAAAAGGTCGCCTTGAGGGGAGTAAGGCCCTGCTTCCTGTCTGCTTTTTAGTTCTCGGGTCAAAACAAAATCTTTCTGCGGATTACGATACATCAAAGAAACAGAACACCATCATGTTGCTTCCCATCCTACACATTGGAATTTTACAAGCCTTCCTGGTCGGTTCAAAGACAGCTTTTGGTCTTCAAAGTTTTGTGATAACTTAGATTCAATTATTCTGACACTAGTATGTGTCAAATACCAAAATATATGACTTTGAGGTATATACCTATGAATTAGCCTAAAAAAAGATAGAACGCTAATATTAGCATGTTACTATGCTAAAAGGAAGATGTCAGGTTAAAACACTGATGACATCTATTAAACAAGACAAGAAGCAAGGAATTAAACAGAAACATAATTAAATGTGGCTCAATTGAAGAGAGAGATCTGGACTGTACTCTTTTTACCGTCTCACCACGCTCTGGCGAAAGATTGTACGCCTCCTATTTTATTTGGACTTTTCCCTGATTACACGGCAAAAGCTGTTTCTAAGGGACAGGGGTTGAAAACTGCCATTCCCTTTGATTAAAACGATTCAAAGAAAAGGTCGCCTTGAGGGGAGTTAGGCCCTGCTTCCTGTCTACTTTTTAGTTCCCGGGTCAAAACAAAATATTTCTGGGGATTACGATACATCAAAGAAACAGAACACCATCATGTTGCTTCCCATCCTACACAGTGGCATTTTTCAAGCCTTCCTGGTCGGTTCAAAGACAGCTTTTAGTCTTCAAAGTTTTGTGATAACTTAGATTCAATTATTCTGACACTAGTATGTGTAAAATATCAAAATATATGACTTTGAAGTATATACCTATGAATTTAGCCTAAAAAAGATAGAACGCTAATATTAGCATGTTAATATGCTAAAAGGAAGATTTCAGTTTAAAACATAGATGACATCTATTAAACAAGACAAGAAGCAAGGAATTAAACAGAAACATAATTCAATTTGGCTCAATTGAAGAGAGGTCTCGACTGTACTCTTTTTACTGTCTCACCACGCTCTGGCGAAAGATTAGGACTTTTCCCTGATTACACAGCGACAGCTGTTTCTAAGGCATGGGGGTCATAAACAGCCATCGCCTTTCATTAAAACAGTTCAAAGAAAAGGTCACCTGGAGGGGAGTCAGGCCCTGCTTCCTGTCTGCTATTTAGTTCTATGGTCAAAAAAATCTTTCTGTGGATTACGAAGCATCAAAGAAACAGAACACCATCATATTGATTCCCATCCTTCACAATGGCATTTTACAAGCTTTCCTGGTCGGTTCAAAGACAGCTTTTGGTCTTCAAAGTTTTGTGATAACTTAGATTCAATCCATCTGACACTAGTATGTGTCATATACCAAAATATATGACTGAGGTATATACCTATGAATTTAGTTTAAAAAAGATAGAATGCTAATATTAGCATGTTAATATGCTAAAAGGAAGATGTCAGGTTAAAACACTGATGACATCTATTAAACAAGACAAGAAGCAAGGAATTAAACAGAAACAATTACATTCAGCTCAATTGAGGAGAGACTTCTGGACTGTACTCTTTGTACAGTCTCACCACGCTCTGGCGAAAGATTGGACGCGTCCTCTTTTATTTGGACTTTCCCGGATTACACGGCGACAGCCATTTCTAAGGGACGGGGGTTGTAAATAGCCATCCCCTTTGATTAAAACGGTTCAAAGAAAAGGTCGCCTTTTTAGTTCTCGGGTCAAAACAAAATCTTTCTGCGGATTACGATACATCAAAGAAACAGAACACCATCATGTTGCTTCCCATCCTACTCATGGTAACACAAAGTTTTGTGATAACTTAGATACAATTATTCTTACACTAGTATGTGTCAAATATCAAAATATATGACTTTGGAGGTGTATACCTATAAATTCAGCTAAAATAAAAGAAGCATATTTTTTACCGCGTCATCTCTGGCTCCAAGTGACATCAAACGGCGTCAAGTAGCGCGGGAAGAGATCATGATTCAGTGTGGATCTGCCGAGGGTTGCAGGTACTTTAGCGAGCGAAGGCAAGGCACATGACAAAGTGCTCTTTTGAGGTCGTCGACGAGGCTTTTTTCACCCACATCCTGCCTTGCGTGAACCATGGCGAGGAAAGGCGAGGGTGGGAGCCGCTTTGAATAAGTGTCACCGAGAGTCACATTGATCTTTACTCCTATGCAAATTCCCAAAAATGTCATGGTGACAATCCTGGAGGAGCTGAGGAAGGTTTTAGCTGCAGGTCTGACTGACTCATTTTATTAGGTGGACCTCAGCAATGTGTGAGATCCTGTCACGAAATTATGCATTCATGTTAACCAGTAGTGGGCGCCATCTGAGGAGAGTACTGACTTTTTTGGCATTGACCTATTCGCGTGAAAATCCAGTGCTTCGGCAATCCACGTTGTTGCAACACGTGGTTTGGCATCGTATTGCTGAAATAAGCAGGGGCGTCCATGATGACGTTGCTTGGATGGCAACAAAACCTGCATGTACCTTTCAGAATTAACTTTGCCTTCGAAGATGTGTAAGTTAACCATGCCTTGGGCACTAAAACACCCCCATACCATGACAGATACTGGCTTTTGAACGTTGCGCCTAAAACATTCCGGATGGTTCCTTTCCTCTTTGTTCCAGATGATAGGATGTCCACAGTTTACAAAAACAGTTTGACAATGTGGACACTTTTTCCACTTTGCATTAGTCCATTCTAGATGAGCTCGGGCCCAGCGAAGGCGGCGGCGTTTCTGGGTGTTGTTGATAAACAACTTTGGCATTGCATAGGATAGTTTTAACTTGCACTTACTTAAAGTGGAAACTAGAAAATAAAAAAAATAAAAAAATGAATCGCCAACAATCTCAAAACTATGTGACAGACTTACGCAGGAAGTTCGCACTAGAACTCTTTTTAATATATCCAAGATCACGAACAGCGTTCTTCCAAAGACGGGAAATTTGGAAAGTGTGCAAAGACGTTTTCCAGACAAAGATGAAATGTGGACTCGTCAGACCACAAAACACTTGTCCACTTTGCATCAGTCCATCTTAGATGAGCTCGGGCCCAGCGAAGCCTGCGGCGTTTCTGGGTGTTGTTGACAAACGGCTTTGGCTTTGCGTAGTAGAGTTTTAACTAGCACTTAGAGATGTAGCGACCGACTGTAGTTACTGACAGTGGTTTTCTGAAGTGTTCCTGAGCCGAAGTGGTGATATCCTTTACACACGGATGTCACTTTTTTAAATCAGTACCACCTGAGGGATCAAAGGTCCGTACTATCTTTTATGTGCAGTAATTCCTCCAGATTCTCTGAACCTAATGATAGAATGGGCCTGCAACATGTTTAAAAAAAAGCTGTCACAAAAATGACAAAAAAAACTTAGAAAGTTGAGGAATGCTCATCAAACACTTATTTGGAACTTCCCACATGCATACAGGTTCATTGTGAACAGCTGGGTGCCATGATTGGGTATCAAAACAATCTTCCATGAAATGCTCAGTCATTCACAAACAAGGATGGGGCGAGGGGCGGTATAGCTCGGTTGGTAGAGTGGCCGTGCCAGCAGCTTGAGGGTTGCAGGTTCGATTCCCGCTTCCGCCATACTAGTCACTGCCGTTGTGTCCTTGAGCAAGACACTTTACCCACCTGCTCCCAGTGCTTCCCACACTGGTTTAAACATAGATATTGGGTTTCACTATGTAAAGCGCTTTGAGTCACTAGAGAAAAGCGCTATATAAATATAATTCACTTCACTTCACCACTTTGTGAACAAATGCCTGAGCAAATTGTCGAACAGTTTAAGAGCAACATTTCTCAAAGGATTTAACCCTCCGCATTCAAAAGGTTCAGATAATCTGGAGAAATCACTGCATGCATGCAATGGTATTAGGGACTTTCGAACCCCTCAAGCGGTACTACATCAAAGAGTGACATCAGTGTGTAAAGGATATCACCACATGGGCTTAGGAACACTTCAAAAACCACTGTCAGTAACTAGAGTTGGTTGCTACATCTGTAAGGGCAAGTTACAAACTCTACTATGCAAAGCGAAAGCCATTTATCAACAACACCCAGATTCAGGACTCAAGCTCATCTAAGATGGACTGATGCAAAGTGGAAAAGTGTTCTGTGGTCGGACGAGTGCACATTTCAAATCGTTTTTGGAAACTGTGGACGTCGTGTCCTTCGGACCAAATAGGAAAAGAACCATCCGGACTGTTTGAGGCGCAAAGTTGTAAATGTGATGGTATGGGGGTGTATTCGTGCCCATGGCATGGGTAACTTAAACATCTGTGAATGCACCTTTAATGTTGAAGGGAAAATTCAGGTTTTGAAGTTATCATAGGCGCCCCTGCTTATTTCAGCAACACAAAGCCAAGCCATATGTTACATTAGCGTGCCTTCTTAATAAAAGAGTGTGGGTACTAGACTGGCCCGCCTGTACATCAAGCAAGAATGGGAAATAATTCCACCTAAAAAGCCCCGAAAATTGGTTTTCTCAGTTCCCAAACCTTTACTGAGTGTTGTTAAAAAGGAAAGGCCATGTAACACAGTGGTAAAAAAGTCCCTGTGCCAACTTTTTTGCTATGTGTTGCTGCCATTAATTTAAAGTTTCTCAGTTCAAACATTTAATATCTTGTCTTTGCAGTGTATTCAATAACCAATTCTTACTCCCCTAATTATTATTTGTTTTTTAAATTCAAGTTTCAGTCCCTATTCAAATAAAAAATGGTGTGTAAGTTCCCATTCTAAATAGAGACGTGCATACCGTACTCTGGTCTGGATTTACCTAAAAAAAAAGGTGCAGTTTTTTTTTTTTACCCTTGATATTTGCCTTTTAAAGCTTGGGAACATACAGTTCCAGTACCATTTTGGGGACCTGGAAATGTTCCAACTAGTTACCTTGGAATCCAAACATATGTCCCTATAGGTTGCAGGTTCGGGTTGAACCTTAAGGGACGGAAAGGGAGTCCTGCAGAGTAGGATAAAAGTCAAAGTCATGTGAAGGACACGTAATGTGCTTAATTAACTGCCTTTTGTCCAAATAAAGGAGTTGCGTAAACAAGGTTGTCCGGACAAGGCCAGTCTCTATTCAAGGTCATGCATGAGTCCACCGAAAAGTTTATTTAAAATCGACCCAGCCTTGTTCCGTGTTGTTGGCCCTTGGCATCGTGCGGTTGTTTAGGGCCACAACGACCTTCTACTTTCATAAATGGTTGCTTCTACTTTAGCAACCATTCAAAAGCCCTTAGAGATTAGGGTTTTACGGTATACCGGTACTAGTATAGTATCAAAAAGGTACTAATGAATCAAAAATGGTACTATACTCTGTAAAAGTACCGGTTCCCAATTATTTAAAAAAAATGTTAACCGGCATGATGGCACATTTTTACGAGCAGAGTAGCATGTTTGGCGTACAATTATACTTTGTTCAACATGTCCTTCGTTATCGTTTTAGCAACTATTCAAAAGCCCGTAGAGATTAAGGTTGTATGGTATACCGGTACTAGTATAGTATCAAAAAGGTACTAATGAATCAAAAACAGTACTATACTCCGAAAAAGTACCAGTTCCCAATTATTTATTTTTTATTTATTTTAATTGGCATGACGACACAGTTTTACGAGCAGAGGAGCATGTTTGGCAGACAATTATACTTTGCTTTTGCTAAACTTCGACTCAACATTAGCGACTATACAAAAGTTTGTAGAGATTAGGGTTTTACGAAAATCCGGTACTAGTATAGTATCAAAAAGGTACTAATGAATGAAAAACAGTGCTATACTCTGAAAAAGTACCGGTTCCCAATTATAAAGAAAACAATTTAACTGGCATGACGGCACATTTTTACGAGCAGAGGAGCATGTTTGGCGTACGATTATACTTTGTTCAACATGACCTTCGTTATGGTTTTAGCAACCATTCAAAAGCCTCTAGAGATCTGGGTTGTACGGTATTCCGGTACTAGTATGGTATCAAAAAAGGTACTAATGAATCAAAAATGGTACTGTTCTCTGAAAAAGTACCAGTTCCCAATTATTGAAAAAAAAAATTAACCGGCATGATGGCACATTTTTACGAGCAGAGTAGCATGTTTGGCGTACAATTATACTTTGTTCAACATGTCCTTCGTTATCGTTTTAGCAACTATTCAAAAGCCCGTAGAGATTAAGGTTGTACGGTATACCGGTACTAGTATAGTATCAAAAAGGTACTAATGAATCAAAAACAGTACTATACTCCGAAAAAGTACCAGTTCCCAATTATTTATTTTTTATTTATTTTAATTGGCATGACGCCACAGTTTTACGAGCAGAGGAGCATGTTTGGCAGACAATTATACTTTGCTTTTGCTAAACTTCGACTCAACATTAGCGACTATACAAAAGTTCGTAGAGATTAGGGTTTTACGAAAATCCGGTACTAGTATAGTATCAAAAATGTACTAATGAATGAAAAACAGTGCTATACTCTGAAAAAGTACCGGTTCCCAATTATAAAGAAAACAATTTAACTGGCATGACGGCACATTTTTACGAGCAGAGGAGCATGTTTGGCGTACGATTATACTTTGTTCAACATGACCTTCGTTATGGTTTTAGCAACCATTCAAAAGCCTGTAGAGATCTGGGTTGTACGGTATTCCGGTACTAGTATGGTATCAAAAAAGGTACTAATGAATCAAAAATGGTACTGTTCTCTGAAAAAGTACCAGTTCCCAATTATTGAAAAAAAAAATTAACCGGCATGATGGCACATTTTTACGAGCAGAGTAGCATGTTTGGCGTATAATTATACTTTGTTCAACATGTCCTTCGTTATCGTTTTAGCAACTATTCAAAAGCCCGTAGAGATTAAGGTTGTACGGTATACCGGTACTAGTATAGTATCAAAAAGGTACTAATGAATCAAAAACAGTACTATACTCCGAAAAAGTACCAGTTCCCAATTATTTATTTTTTATTTATTTTAATTGGCATGACGCCACAGTTTTACGAGCAGACGAGCATGTTTGGCAGACAATTATACTTTGCTTTTGCTAAACTTCGACTCAACATTAGCGACCATACAAAAGCTGTAGAGATCTGGGTTGTACGGTATACCGGTACTAGTATAGTATCAAAAAGGTACTAAAGAATCAAAAACGGTAATATACTCTGAAAGTACCGAATCCCAATTAATTAAAAATAAATTTAACTGGCATGACGGCACAGTTTTACGAGCAGAGGAACATGTTTGGCATACAATTTTGTTCAACATGTCCTTCGTTATCGTTTTAGCAACCATTCAAAAACCTGTAGAGATTAGGGTTGTACGGTATTCCGGTACTAGTATAGTATCAAAAAAGGTACTAATGAATCAAAAATGGTACTATTCTCTGAAAAAGTACCGGTTCTCAAATATTTTTAAACATTTTTATCTGGCAATACGGCACAGTTTTGCGAGCAGAGGAGCATGTTTGGCATACAATTCTACTTTGTTTCTACTAAACTTAGACTCAACATTAACGACCGTTCAATAGCCCGTAGAGATTAAGGTTGTACGGTATACTGGTACTAGCTAGTATCTAGAAGGTACTAATGAATCAAAAACGGCACAATACTCTGAAAGTACCAGTTCCCAATTATTTTTAAACATTTTTAATTGGCATGACGGCACAGTTTTACGAGCAGAGAAGCATGTTTGGCATACAATTGTACTTTGTTCAACATGTCCTTCGTTATCGTTTTAGCAACCTTTCAAAAGCTGTAGAGATTAGGTTTGTACAGTATTCCGGTACTAGTATAGTATCAAAAAGGTACTGATGAATCAAAAACGGTACTATACTCAGAAAGTATCAGTTCCCAAGTACTTTTCAACATTTTTAACTGGCAGCTATAACACTAAGACGCCTTTAGGAAGAGGTGGAGTAGTGGCCGTGCCAGCAACTTGAGGGTTCCAGGTTCGATCCCCGCTTCCAACCATCCTGGTCACTGCCGTTGTGTCCTTGAGCAAGACATTTTACCCACCTGCTCCCAGTGTCACCCACACATTGGATATTGGGTCATTAGAGAAAAATTGCTATATAAATATAATTCACTTCACTTTAAGACGTGGCTAGCTAGTTAGCGGCAAACGTCCGTCCGCAGTCGGCTACGTATATATATATATATATATATATATATATATATATATATATATATATATACATACACACACACATATATATACACACACACACACACACACACACACACACACACACACACACACACACATATATATATATATATATATATATATATATATATATATATATATATATATATATATATATATATATACGTAGCCGACTGCGGACGGACGTTTGTGTGTGTGTGTATATATATATATATATATATATATATATATACACACACATGTATATATATATATATATATATATATATATATATATATATATATATATATATATATATATATATATATATATATATATACACACACACATATATATATACACACACACACATGTATATATATATATACATACATGTGTGTGTATATATGTATATATATATATATATATATATATATATATATATACACACACACACATATATAGACACACACACACACACACACACACATATATATACACACACACACACACACATATACACACACACACATATATATATATATATGTATTCCTTGCGCACTAATTGACAGAAAGAGCACGCACTTGGCGCGACGATGTCATGTTGTCGATGGAAAAATGCATTTTTAGCGGCTAGTAGACCCCGAGAGTAACAAGCAGTTGCCTTTCCATTAAGAAAAAAAAACTAGTTTTTAATATAAGTTTGCTGGATTCAAGAAATGTATTGGCGAGCACATATCATTATTTCAAGATAATGGCACTAGCGTTCACTTCATTTAGGAATATTTTTCAACAAATTGAGCAAAAAGGTATTTTTTTTCTATCAGGAAAAGTGCATTTGTTATTAGTGAGAATATATTTATTTTAAAGGTATTTTTGGGTTCATTGAGGTCAGCTATTTTTACTTGTTTTTGAAAGTCTTGACAAGCCAAATTTTATTGTTCTATTAGCAGATAATATTTGTTCAGTTCCAGTAAAATACCCCTCATTTTTGTATATTTTTTTTTCTTGTTTTTTGAACACTAACTTTCTGCAGTGTACTACTAAAAGACAAGTTGTCTAGTATGTTGACTATTTTATTTAAGGACTACATTGCAATATGAAACATATATTTAATGCACACTATTTTTTTTGGTCAAAATAAAGCCAATATTGTCATATTTTGCGGTGCCCTTTATATAGAAAAGTATCGAAAAGTTTCAAAAAATATCAAAATACATTTTGGTACCAAAATATTGGTATCTGGACAACCCTAATCGACCCAAAAAACCCAAACTCAAATTTACCACGATAATAACGAATACCATTAACTTGTACAACATGTATTATTTATTTTTTTGTCTTATGCACACACTCCAAATACCAAATCTACTTTTACTCGCCAAAAGTAAAACAGTAAAAAAACATTTTTTATGGCTTTTAATTAGCCGGGCCGTGGGAAATGAATTTTGGTGCATTTTTTAATAAAAACATGTAATATTAAAAAGTGTTTACGACTTGCTAAATATGTTGTTTTTAACATGGAGAAAGCCCTTTGGACATGAAATAACACCTGCAAAATCATCTTTCCCAGACCGTTAACATTCCAAATAGGATGCGGCGAGGGCCGACTGCATTACAAATGCAGGGGCCACAAACAGCTAAGGGCCCTGCTAAGTCCACCCGGCAATATTCCGTCTTCAGAAGCATTAAGAGAGATGGGTCGCGGTCTTTGTATTCTGCAACGTCTGCACCCGAATGTGAAATCTAACATAGACTCACTTCTCCCACCGTATTAAAATTGCTTCTAATGTTTGTATTTTACGCTTCATAATGCCCCACACATTTTCCACAGGAGACAGGTCTGGACTGCAGGCGGGCTAGGAAAGTACCCGCACTCTCTTATTTTTTACAAAGCCACGCTGTTGTAACACGTGCTGAATGTGGCTTGGCATTATCTTGCTGAAATAAGCAGGGGCGTCCATGAAAAAGACGGCGCTTAGATGGCAGCGTATGTTGTTCCAAAACCTTTATCTACCTTTTAGCATTAATGTTGCCTTCACAGATGTGTAAGTTACCCATGTCTTGGGCACTAATGCACCCCCTGACCATCGCAGATGCTGGCTTTTGAACTTTGCGTCGATAACAGTCTAGATGGTTCGCTTCCCCTTTGGTCCAGATGACACAATGTTGAATATTTCCCCCAAAAATTAGAAATGTGGACTCGTCAGACCACAGAACACTTTTCCACTTTGAATCAGTCCATCTTAAATGATCTCGGGCCCAGAGAAGCCGGCGGCGTTTCTGGATGTTGTTGATAAATGGCTTTCACTTTGCATAGTAGAGCTTTAACTTGCACTTACAGATGTAGCGACGAACTGTATTTCGTGACAGTGGTTTTCTGAAGTGTTCCTGAGCCCATGTGGTGATATCCTTTAGAAATTGATGTCGGGTTTTTGATACAGTCCCGTCTGAGGGATGGAAGGTCACGGTCATTCAATGTTGGTTTCCTGCCATGCCCGTTACGTGTAGTGATTTAACACAATTTCCCAACTCATATGGAAACGGGATTGGTAAATTATCACGAACACTTTGTGTTTCATTAAGTTCCCAGCGAGAAGACCAAAAGCTGTCTTTGGAACCTACCAAGAGTAAGGCTTGTAAAACTCCACTGTGTAGAGGGGGAAGCAAGACGAAGGTATTCCTGTTTCTTTCATGTATTATAATCAACAGAAATATCATGTTTTGACCCAAGGACCATAAAAGCTAATAGGAAGCAGGACCAGAATGTCTATTTGAACTCTTTTAGCAACCTCTTCTTTGAACTGTTTTACGGCCTTTTCTGTGAACTGTATTTGACCCTTGTCCCTTAGACACAGCTGTGGTCATGTGGTCGGAGAAAGTCAAATAAAGAAGGAAATCAGTCCTCTGCATTCGACCCATCCCCTTGTTCATGCCCTGGGAGGTGAGGGGAGCAGTGAGTAGCAGCCCGGGAATATTTTTTTGATGATTGAACCCCCAATTCCAAGCCTTGATGCTGAGTGCCTAGCAGGGGAGGGAATGGGTCCCATTTTTATAGTCTTTGGTATGACTCACGACCTACCGATCTCAGCGCGGACACTCTAACCACTAGGGCCACCGAGTAGCCACTATTGCGTAATATTGCGAAAGAAAACGCCAGATATCTCTTACTTTATACACACACCATAAAATTACTCCTATGTTGAAGCACAGTATAATTCATCTAGTGGTGCGGCTTCATAGCTTACCAAAGTCGTACTAAAACATTTTGATAGATATTTTTAGCGCCGTGTGTAATGTTCTATATTTTCAATTGAACATATAACATGTACGTGATGTTTATTTTAGTCATATTGCCATTGTAGTGCAGTCTTCACGTATCTCTTATGTTTGACTGCCATCTACTGGTCACTGTTGAATTTTGAGGGGATAAAGGGATTTTTAATGATTAATGACGTCTTCTACATGCACTTAAAGTGCATTTTTGCTGGTTGTGTTTCTCATGCACACCCTTGATCACCCCCTGAGAGGTGAGGGGAGTAGTGAGCAGCAGCGGTGGCCCCGCCCGGGAATCATTATTGGTGATTTAACCCCCAATTCCAACCCTTGATGCTGAGTGCCAAGCAAGGGAGGTAATGGGTCCCATTTTTATAGTCTTTGGTATGACTCTGAGGGGGCAAGGGAGGATCAGCTCAAAAGCAACTTATTTTTATGTCTTGTTCAATTAAAATAGTTTTTCAAGCAAAAACAAGCACGGAAAAAGGGGACTTGTTACCAGAAAAAATACTCAAGCACTTTTTTTTTCAAACCACGGTCAACATGGTTAATATTCAGAAGGTGACGGCCGTTTCTCCCCGCCATCTCTGCTGAGACCAAAACAAGTTCATAAATATTTTGTCAGGTAATCCATATGAATGCCAAATCTCAGCCAACTGATTACATCAACGCTTGACTGCCTCAACTCAGTATGCTGCCCGCAATCATCATGGCTACCTTTAATTGTTTCCGAGTCTGGGGGTCACAACAACGAGTCTTGTTTTTTTTTTACATCCTCCCTGGCTGACGCACACCTGAACTCTGCCAAGACAGGAAGACGCATGCACTGTTCCACCAGATACCGTATTTTCCGGACTATAAGGCGAACTTAAAATCCATTTTTTTTTTCTTCTCAAAACTCGACAGTGTGCCCTAAAATATATTTCGGAATAATTCTGACCTCAAAGCTATTTTATTTGGTAAAATGTGTCATGATAAGTGTGACCAGTAGATGGCAGTCAAACATAAGAGATGTGTGTAGACTGCACTACGATGGCAATATGTAAGCAACACCAACATTTGAATCACACACGGCGTTTAAAAATGGTGATTATGCACAATCATGCACATGTGATTCGTTTCAGGCTGAATGTAAACACGTTTGTGTCAGAAAAAAGTCATTTGAACAAATAAATAGTAAAATAGATGAATGCAATAATCCGATCCAGTCACACAATTGGAATTGCAGACCTGCAGTGTAAACACCTATAAAATAGTTTAAACAAGGAAAAAAGGACGATTAAATACGTGTTGGTTGATGGTCAAAGCACACACAGATTTTCCGGACAATAAGACGCACTTATTTTACTATTATTTTCTCAAAACTCGACAGTGCACCTAATGTAAGAAATAGTTCTGGTTTTGCTCACTGAACTCAAAGCTATTTTATTTGGTATATGGTGTCATGATAAGAGTGACCAGTAGATGGCAGTCAAACATAAGAGATATGTGTAGACTGCACTACGATGGCAATATGTAAACAACACCAACATTTTAAACGCACACGGCGTTTAAAAATGGTGATTATGCACAACTATGCACATGTGATTCGTTTCAGACTGAATGTAAACACTTCGGTGTCAAAAAAAGTAATTTGAACAAAAAAACAAACAGTAAAATATATGAATGCATCAAGCTGATCCAGTCACACAAATGGAATTGCAAACCTGCAGTGTAAACACCAAATGTTTTTCCTATAATTATGATTATAAAATAGTTTAAACACAGAAAAAAGATGATTAAATACGTGTTGGTTGATGGTCAAAGTACACAAAGATTACTCTATTTTCCGGACTATAAGAAACACTTGTTTATTTTTATTTTTTTTCTCAAAACTCGACAGTGCGCCTAATGTATGAAATAGTTCTGGTTCTGCTTACCGATGAATTCAAAGCTATTTTATTTGGTATATAGTGTCATGATAAGTGAGACCAGTAGATGGCAGTCAAACATAAGAGATATGTGTAGACTGCACAATGATGGCAATGTGTAAACATGAACATTTTAAAAAATAATTTATAAATGGGGATTATGCACAATTATGCACATGGGATTTGTTTCAGGCTGACTATAAATACTTTGGTGTCAGAAAGAAGCCATTTCAACAAATAACCAATAACAAAATAGTTGAATGCATGGATCATATCTAGTCACACAATTGGAATTGCAGACCTGCAGCGTGAACACCAAATGTTTTTTCCTATAATTATTATGATATGGTAGTTTAAAAACGGAAAAAAAAAAAAAGAAAAAAAAGATTAAATACGTTGATGGTCAAAGTACACACAAAATGTCTGTATTTTCCGGACTATAAGACGCACTTATTTGTATTATTTTTTTCTCAAAACTCGACAGTGCGCCTAATGTAAGAAATAGTTCTAGTTTTGCTTACCGACCTCAAAGCTATTTAATTTGCTATTTGGTGTAATGATTAGTGTGACCAGTAGATGGCAGTGTATCACAAGAGACATGTGCAGACTGCAATATGACTCAGGTAAACAACAACAACAACATGTTATATGCTCCATTGAAAATATACAACATTACACACGGCGCTCAAAAATATATCAAAAATGTTTTAGTACGACTTTGGTAAGCTATGAAGCCGCACAGCTTGATGGGCTGTCGGCGCAATAAACTTACAAGTTGTATTATGGTGTGAATATAAGATAAGACATTATCTGGCATTTTGTTTATCAATATTATGCAAAAGCAACTTTTCTTACCTTCTGGTACCTGCTGACCTGTATTTGGGATCGGCAATGCGTGTGTCCGCCTTTGTAGTCCACCACAGTCAATAAGCTTCTTCTTTTCTCTATCTTCTTTGTTATGGGACATTCATCCTCCGCTGTTGCCATTTCTAATATAAAGTAGTGTAAAGTTCGTACTTATATCTGTCGGGAAACTCGCCATGAAAGCGCTAAAACATACCGATGTAGTGAATTTACATTATTCACCTAAGTAACTTTAGTTATTAGAGAGTTCCGGTTGGACATTTTTTCACGGGACTCATTGTTAATTCCGGAAGAGGAGATGCTGCTCCGTTATTGATTGAAGTAAAGTCTGAATGTCAATAAATGTCATTATCTGTGGTCTGGATTATGTTGTTTTTTTTGTTTTTTTGTCAGTTTTTGGACTCTTTTAGTTCCTGTTTGCGCTCCCTTGTTTTGTTTGGTTACCATGCCGACTTATGATTTTCACCTGCTTCTGGTGTTCAGACCGCACAGCTGTGTCTAATCAAAACCCCTTATTTAAGCCTGTCTATGCCAGTCAGTCGGGCTGGCGCCATTGCCAGTTACCATACGATAACACAGTTCTTGTTGCTCGATTCATGCCATGTCCATGTAAGTCGTGTTCACAGTTTCTTGTTTGTTCCACGCTATATCTTGTTTGTTTACCTCATGCCCTGCCAAGATTTTTGAGTAAGATTAATAAATACGTTCCTACCTTCACGACTGTTCCGGAATAGTACGTTTGCATCCCGGGGGAACAAACCTTGCAGTAAGCTGCGACCCAACATCATGGCATTAAAAAGTTAGCGCCATCTTTTGACACTTCTTCCACTCCCGTCCTTGCACGCTACACCGTTACAATAAAGAAGATGGGGAGAAGACGCTGCCGAAGGTGAGCCACGTAACCACAAGTAAGTGTGTTCTATTTAGACGAAAAAATTATAATAATGTGACTCCTTTATTGCGTCCTATAATCTGGTGCACCTTATATACGAACAATTTTGAGAATAGACCATCCATCAGCCGTGCGCCTTATAATCCGGTGCGCCTTATGGTCTGAAAAATACAGTATGTGTTTACTACCAAAATGTATTTTTTTTATTCAACATATAACACCGAGTTGTGCTGTTAGGTTATCTCGTTTTCTGAGACTTTCGTCTCATTTGCAGGTGCTGTACTCTCCTGTAAAATGCAGTTGCAATTCCAAAATTTTAGAAGAGACGTTTTGGTCTGTTGTGTACCTCGGAAGTAGTCTTTGCCATTAGGTTGTAAGTGCAACCAAGGTGGTTCATCCTCTCCCTTTGAACCCATCACGCATGGGGACCCGACCTGGCTACCTCAGCAGCCAGCACACTCTTGAAGGTGTCCGGGGGTGAGGTTTTACTAACCGTCTAATAACTAAAGTTTCATGGGTGAATTATGTCAACCCACTACAGTTTTTAGCGCTTTCATAGCTGATATACTGACGGATAAAAGTAAGATAAGTAAGTTCTGGTCGGATGGTTTTTCACCTTTGTGAGGCACATACACTACCCAGTTACACCGTGCTGCCCTGTATTGAACATATGGGTATTAATATGGTGTGTAACACATTACCTGTCATTTTGTTTTCTCAATATTAAGAAAAAAATACTTTTCTTACCCTCTGATACCTGCTGATTTGTATTTGAGATAAGCATTAATCCTGAACAATTGCGCTTGTCTACCTTTATAGTCTGTGCCTTCTCCTTCGTCGATAATCTTCTTCTTTTTCTCTATTTTCTTGTTATTCATCCGCCGCTGTTGCCATTTTTTGTACAGTGTAAAATTATTCCTTATATCTGTCAGTAAACTCACTATGAAAGCGCTAAAACATACCGGTGTAGTGAGTTTACATTATTCACCCAAGGAAGTTTAGTTATTAGAGAGTTCCTGTTGGACAATTTTTCACCGGCCTTGTTGTTGTTTCCGGATTTTTTGACACTTCTTCCACAGCTGTCCTTGCACGCTACACCACAAAGATGACGAAGGGACGAGTCTGTCGAAGGTGAGCCACGTAAATAAGACCGCCCACAAAATAGCGAATCCCGAAGAAGTATATTTCGACCAATAACCACAATTACATGTTATGTAGAACACAAGAAGTTTTTTAAATTCAGAAAAAAATAAAATCACCCCTTTAATGCGCCCTATACTCCGGTGTGCCTTATATATCAAAACAGCTCAAAAATAGACCATTCATCGGCAATGCACCTTGTAATCCGGTGCGGAAAATACGGTAATCTTATTTAATCGTTTCCATTAAGATCCGACAGTAGCTTGAGCACATTATGTATATGATTGGCATGCTGTGACAGACACGCATGCATGATTAAAGCCATGAGTAAACCTGGCTGTGACGGCCTGCACGTCACTGCCTATAGGTTGTATCTGCGAGATGAGTGGCACGAAACCCACATGACACCTCACGTCTATGTACTCCTGGCGTGCGTGCCATTTTAAAAATTGACAATGTTTTATAGACTGACCATACATCCTCTTTTCCCCTGACACATCCTCTTTTGTGGGGCTGTCCGGGAGGGGTTTCTTAAATGCCTCAAATGTCCGTCATTTTGAGTTAGGGTTGCGTGTATTTTTTAATGTACGTTCAGTGGTTGAGAAGGGGTTAAAAACAAAAATTGGGAGGGAAGGGCAGAGACAGAGAGAAGAGAGAGTTATGATAAATGCGCATGCGTCGCCAGGCTCTGGTTTTTATTTATAGATTTCTATCCATCCATTCATTTTCTACCGCTTATTCCCTTTGGGGTCGCGGAGGGCGCTGGTGCCTATCTCTGCTACAATCGGGCGGAAGGCCGAGTACACCCTCGACAAGTCGCCACCTCATCCCAGGGCCAACATAGATAGACAACATTCACACTCACATTGTTTTATATGTTTAGATATAAATATGAATATATTTATAAAAAATAATAAAAATATATGTATATTTTTGGGGGATATTTTATGAGATATTTAATAATAAGATTAAATATCTCAAAAAAGGGTGATATTTGCAAATGTTCTGTCTGATAAGTCTTCTCACTAAGCAGATGTTATGTTAGTGTTTTACTTGTTTTAAGTATTTTGGTCTTAATCTGATAGATTTATCAATTTTAACTTTTGGGACAAGCGGTAGAAAATGGATGGATGGTATTTGTTATTATCCATAGCAAAGGTGTCAAAAGTGTGCCTCGAAGGCCATTTAAAATAGTTTTTAATCACATTTATTTTATATTGTTTTTATATTGGTTTTATATATATTTATTTTTATTTTTTGTTTTTATTCAGTCATTGGTGTGGCTCAGGATAGTTTTTGAATATTTTTTTTTTTTAATTGTTGTGCAGCCCTTTGGAAACATTGTGTTTAAATGTGCTGTATAAATAAAGTGGATTGGATTGGATTTGTTACAAAGGCCCACGGCACATTCTAAAAAAATACTATTAAAATAAACAAAAACATAACAAAAGTGGAATAAAAAAGCTTAAAAGGTGAAGTGTAATTTAGAAAAAGTTGCAATGTTTACTAACAAAACCAAGCTGTTTTTTTTTCCCTTTCAAACTGTCATCGCTGAAAACATAATACTGAATCAAAATCAATGTTATTATGAATAATAACATAATAATGTTAGTATTGAAAATGCTTTATTTAAATACATATATTTTTTTATAAAGCAAATTCGAGTATCATTGGCAACATTTTTTAAAACCCCGTTTCCATATGAGTTGGGAAATTGTGTTTGATGTAAATATAAACAGAATACAATGATTTGCAAATCATTTTCAACACATATTCAGTTGAATATGCTACAAAGACAACATATTTGATGTTCAAACAGATAAAACATTTTCATTAGCTTTAGAATTTGATGCCAGCAACACGTAACAATGAAGTTGGGAAAGGTGGCAATAAATACTGATAAAGTTGAGGAATGCTCATCAAACACTTATTTGGAAAATCCCACATGTGTGCAGGCTAATTGGGAACAGGTGGGTGTCATGATTGGGTATAAAAACAGCTTCCCAAAAAAGGCTGAGTCTTTCACAAGAAAGGATGGGGCGAGGTACACCCCTTTGTCCACAAATGCGTGAGCAAATTGTCAAACAGTTTAAGAACAACGTTTCTCAAAGTGGAATTGCAAGAAATTTAGGGATTTCAAAATCTACGGTCCATAATATCATCAAAAGGTTCAGAGAATCTGGAGATATCAGTCCACGTAAGCGGCATGGCCGGAAACCAACATTGAATGACCATGACCTTCGATCCCTCAGACGGTACTGTATCAAAAACTGACATCAATCTCTAAAGAATATCACCACATGGGATCAGGAACACTTCAGAAAACCACTGTCACTAAATACAGTTAATCGCTACATCTGTAAATGCATATTAAAGCTCTACTATGCAAAGCGAAAGCCATTCATCAACAACATCCAGAAAAGCCGCTGGCTTCTCTGGGCCCGAGATCAACTAAGATGGACTGATGCAAAGTGGAAAAGTGTTCTATAGTCTGACGAGTCCACATTTCAAATTGTTTTTGAAAATATTCGACTTCGGGGAAGCGAACCATCCAGACTGTTATCGATGCAAAGTTGAAAAGCCAGCATCTGTTATGGTATGGGGGTGCATTAGTGCCCAAGGCATGGGTAACTTACACATCTGTGAAGGCACAATTAATGCTGAAAGGTACATACAGGTTTTGGAACAACATACGCTGCCATTTAAGCGGCGTCTTTTTCATGGACGCCCCTGCTTATTTCAGCAAGATAATGCCAAATTCACATTCAGCACGTGTTACAACAGCGTGGCTTCGTAAAAAAAAACTATCCTGGCCCGCCTGCAGGCGGAATCATTATATTCCGTTTATATTTACATCCAACACAAATTCCCAACTCACATATTTGTCCTTTTGGGGATTTCAGAATATGGTCAGCCTATGTTTTAGTCTTTGTATCAAAAAGAAAAACATGATTATATTTTGATAGGAGCAGAAACTTTGATAAGAGGTGACAGAAGCAGTGAGATGCTACACATATTGCCCTAATGCTTAATAATAAAGGGAGAGCAGCCAAGGCTTTTGGACATACAATTCTTTCATTACACTCAGCATTTGTTGAACCTCATGAAAAGAAACCACTTTGCAGGAGTCCTTGGGACAACATAAGAACTTGCAACTATAAAGGAAAAAAAAAATATTGTAGAACTCATTTTTTGTATACAAAACCACAGTTCCCAAATGTTGTATACTATGAAAGAAAATAGAATAGGTAGCTACGGTGAAATCAATGCTCTTTTTTTTCCACTCGGATAATTTATTTTTATGTCAAAACCTGAAACCTTGGCGGGCTTCAAAAGAAGCGACGCGGTAATGTGTCGGTTCAGTCTGATCCGTGGAATGGTTTTACTTTTATTTACATGCATGGTCATTGGTTTTCATTTTGTGTAAACATACATGTGTGTCACCTGGAGTTTGTCGAGCAGAACAACAATATGTAATAACTTATTACTTCAAGCATGAAAAAAAAAATCATGATGCTAAGTGCATATAATTATGTCAAGATAATGGTATTTACTTAATTTAATAAATTTTTTGAGCAAAAAGGTCTCTTTTTTTTCTACCAAGAAAAGTGCACTTGTTATTCGTGAGAATATACTTATTTTAAGGTATTTTTGGGTTCATTGAGCTAATTTTACTTGTTTTGGAAAGTCTTGACAAGCCAAATTTTCTTCTTCTACTGGCAGATAATTTTGCTTAATTCAAATAAAATACCCCTCATTTTTGTATTTTTTTTCTTGCTTTTGAACACTGACTTTTTGCAGTGCATTAAGAGAAAACATGTGCTCTACTGCCCCTTTGTGTGTGTGCCATCAACTCCCTACTGCACACATAATAAGAACATTGCTCCTCTTATGTGGGATTTACAATATTAATTATGAACAAATAAAACAGTGAATATTAACAAAATATGAACATTGCTCCTCTTTTACGTGGGATTCTTGGGTTCATTGAGGTTAGCTAATTTTACTTGTTTTGGAAAGTCTTGACAAGCCGAATTTTCTTCTTCTACTATCAGACAATTTTGCTTAGCTTAAAATAAAATACCCCTAGTTTTTTGTTTTTGTTTTTTCTTGTTTTTGAATAGTGACTTTTTGCAGTGTGAAGTGACATATAGTCAAATGTAACACTGCAAAAACTGAAATCTAAGTACGATTAAATATCTCAAATAAGGGTGATATTTACTTATTTTTCAAAAAAATTGAGCAAAAGGGTCTCATTTTTTTTCTACCAAGAAAAGTGCACTTGTTATTAGTGAGAAATGTACTTATTTTAAGGTATTTTTGGGTTCATTGAGCAAATTTTCTTGTTTTGGAAAGTCTTGACAAGTCACATTTTCTTCTTCTTTTAGCAGATAATTTTGCTTAGTCAAATAAAATACCCCTCATTTTTGTATTTTTTTCTTGCTTTTGAACACTGACTTTTTGCAGTGCATTAAGAGAAAACATGTGCTCTACTTCCCCTTTGTGTCTGTGCCATCGACTCCCTCCTGTACACATAATATGAACATTGCTCCTCTTATGTGGGATTTGCAATATTGACTATGAACCATAAAACAGTGAATATTAACAAAATATGAACATTGCTTCTCTTTTACATGGGATTCTTGGGTTCATTGAGGTTAGCTAATTTTACTTGTTTTGGAAAGTCTTGACAAGCCGAATTTTCTTCTTCTACTGGCAGATAATTTTGCTTAGCTCAAATAAAATACCCCTAGGTTTTTGTTTTTGTTTTTTCTTGTTTTTGAATCCTGACTTTTTGCAGTGTGAAGTGACATATAGTCAAACACAAAAACTGAAATCTAAGTACGATTAAATATCTCAAATAAAGGGGATATTTGCTTATTTTTCCCAAAAATTGAGCAAAAGGCTCTCATTTGTTTTTCTACCAACAAAAGTGCACTTGTTATTAGTGAGAATATACTTATTTTAAGGTATTTTTAAGTTAATTGAGCTAATTTAACTTGTTTTGGAAAGTCTTGACAAGCCACCTTTTCTTCTTATATTGGCAAATAATTTTTCTTAGTTCAAATAAAATGCCCCTATTTTTTGTATGTTTTTTTCTTGGTTTTGAACACTGACTTTTTGCAGTGTGAGGTGACATATGGTCACACTTAACACTGCAAAAATATCTCAAATAGGGATGATATTTGAAATAAATAATTTGAGATTTATAATACTAACTATGAACAATAAAACACTGAATATTAACATCTGCAATAAATCATAGAGCTCTACTTCCCCTTTGTGTCTGTGCCATCAACTCCCTCCTGCACACATAATATGAACATTTCTCCTCTTTTATGTGGGATTTGCAATATTGACTATGAACAATAAAACAGTGAATATTAACAAAATATGAACATTGCTCCTCTTTTACGTGGGATTCTTGCGTTCATTGAGGTTAGCTGTTTTATTTGTTTTTTATTTGACAAGCCCAATTTTCTTCTTCTATTGGCAGATAATTTTGCTTAGTTCAAATAAAATACCCCTATATTTTGTATATATTTTTTTTCTTGTTTTTGAACACCGACTTTTTGCAGGGTGAAGTGACATATGGTCACACTTAACACTGAAAAAACTGAAATTTAAGTACGATTATTTCAAATATACTGAGCAAAAAGGTATTATTGAGTGTCGTTAAAAGAAAAGGTGATTCAACACAGTGGTGAACATGCCCTTTCCCAACTACTTTGGCACGTGTTGCAGCCATGAAATTTTCGAAAAAAAAAAGAATACATTTTTGTGTTTAAACATCAAATATCTTGTCTTTGAATATGGGTTGAAAATGATTTGCAAATCATTCTATTCCATTTATATTTACATCTAACACAATTTCCCAACTCATATGGAAACGGGGTTTCTACATACACTGTAAGTCTTGGGGAACAACACACAAAAAAAATGCCTCATGCATTTAGTCACACAGCGCTGGTAAAAAAAAAAAAGAAAAAAAAAGTGGATCAATCACAGTATCCTCATTTTCTCCGGAGCAGATTTTCTTCAAATATTATGTCGCTGCATCTCAGCATTGAGCCGAAACATTGGCATCAGTCAAACGCACAGTGCAGCCCTCTCCCAAATGGGGTCTATATCACCAAAACAAACTTTTTCACCACCGGACATCATTTCCACCGCTCAGCACCAATTATATTAATAACTTTGTCGAGCTTTCTGCGGGAGGGCCGCCCCGCTCGTGTGTGTGTGTGTTTGAAAACTCACGCTGTTTCCCTGGCCGCGGCCAAATACATTAACATATGTTCTCCCCGTGAATGGTGCTACTCTGCATCGGTAAATGCTTATTACAGCAAACACGCTCCCGCACTCTTCCATTGAATATCCATGAGTCGCGGAACACGTTCATATAAAGCTTCACTCTCGACAGCGGGGATGTGTCCGACATGACACAGAAGGAGGGGGGAGGGAGAAGGACGCTTCTTCACATTTTAGTACCAGTGGGCCCTCTTTATCGTATTGATATTCCACCCACTCACACTAATGGCGTGCGGCAATAATGACAAATAAAGGCGGGATTGTACACGCTGAGCGTCATAAGGTCGTCTGCTGTTTTTTTTTTTTTTTTTTACCCTTTTCAATATTTATGCCTTTTTAGCATGCAGAGTCAAATTCTCTCAGTATGGGTTGGATCTGCAAAGACCGTGTCAGCGTGAGATATGCAAAGGCGAAGGGGGTGAGGGAAAAAAGTATCCGGAGGTAATCATTTACAAGCTGCAAATTCCTCATAGCTGTTGTTTGTTTGGCATTTATGTTTGTTGGCACATGATTGAATGATAAGTGTGACCAGTAGATGGCAGTCAAACATAAGAAATGTGTGTGGACTGCAATATGACGGCAGTCACACATACGATACCT
>NC_084615.1:21306836-21341836 GCF_033978795.1 Nerophis ophidion
CATATATTAAGGAGATAAATACAATAATATCTAGCAGTCAGGCTAAGATACTTTAATGGAATGGAAAAACCATACCACTGTTAGTAACATTTAAGCAACACAGCTGTCTGTTTGTTTGTTTTTACCGTTATTTTTTTTTTTTTTTAATGCTTTAGTGTCTTACTGTGTATGGGGAAAAAAAAAAAAAAAAAAAAACAGCACTCAAGTTATTTTTACGGTAAAAAAAAAACACAATCAGTGGGAATTTAACCATAAAACATTTTGTCAGTTTTACGGTCTACAGTTTAATTGATAATTTGTTTTTAAATCATAAGTCAAGCAGATATTTAAATACAGTATTTATTTTTATTTTTAACAAAACATATTTTTGGAATATATCGTAATATAATAATATGGATTTTTAAAAAGCTATGCATATTATTTGTAGGCTTTCGCGGGCCACATACAATAATGTGGCGGGCCAGATTTGGCCCCCGGGCCTTGAGTTTGACACCTGTGATCTACAATAAAGTTTGACTAGCAACGGAACGAGGAAGCAGCTGATCAGTCGGTCGTGTCAACATCGGCAGGCAAGCTCGTGATCATGGCGCCGCTATAAATAGTTTGTCTGCGTAAGCGCTTCTAATAACGATATAACTAACACTTGGTTAACATTCCTGCCACGGAATGTAAATGGAGTATTGCTAGCAGCTATTAGATGGCCATTTGTTGGGTTTTATGGGCGGAATATAGGACCTCTCATTGGCCGACTTTTATTTACGAGTTTGAAAGTATTAAAAAAAAATGACATGCGTCATAATGCCTTTCATAGACAATTTAGAGTGAAAAGTACATTTTATTTTCACTCGGATACAAAACATTTTAACTTGGATTATTTTCCTGGCTTCAAGACTCTCCAGAAGGAAAACTGCGGCGAAGACACAACAAATTCCCTTCTTGTCTCTCACGGGCACACACCTGTTGTTGTTGACATTGGACTGACTAGAGACTGCACGACATCAAGGCCGCGGAACAGAGACACGCGCCAGCCTTACCCACACACGTGCATCCACACAAAATATACGCCAAATAAACATACCCCACCCCCCCACCCAACGCCCTTGATTCCAATCCCTTCGCAGTGATGGACGGCTGGGCAGTGCCTGAAGAGCTGTAGCCAGCCACCATGGCCCCCACTTTTCCCCCTCTGATGCTATATATCTCAAGATGAATGTTGTAATATGTATATGGATTTTGCTAAGGAGGTTTTATGCCACTCCAGATTGGGCCCCCTTAGGAACACAGTCTAGATTGTATTTTTTTACTCATCCTTCTGTGACGCTTGGTGGGCATAGTAATGCCAAATTTGTTCTTCCTTGGATGCGGTCGGGCAAGAACACAACGTACGGTAAGAAATACAGATTTAATAATAAGTAAAACAGACTAAGAAACAGAAAGACTTGTACTAGGCAGAAAAAAACAAAAGTGCTAGCATGGGAGCTAGGGAAATAGCCGAAAAACTTGCACAAGGGCACAAAAAGGCAAAACAAAACTTCTAGCATGAGTGCTAGGGATAACTAGACGTAGCGAGAAAGCTAGCGAATAGAAAATAAAAATGTTGGTCTTACTTAAAAATGCACGCATTTAATTGTATTCAGTGTTAACAAAATATTACATGACTCTCACGGAAATACATTTTGAAATATATGGCTTTCATGGCTCTCTCAGCCAAAAAGGTTCACGTCTCCCATTTTTATTTGGGATATTTTCCTTGTTTACATAACAACAGCTGTTTCTCAAAGAATGGTGGGTATGTAACAGCCCTTGTTTTGGGTCACATTAACACAAAATAAAACATATGTCTAGGGCTTTGACTGGTCCTGGATCGAGCTTGGGCAGGTCTTGGATGACGATAGATAACCGCTCCCGTCTCCTCCCATCGTACGTAGCAGAATTTTCCATGTGCAACAAAGACATTTTTCATCTGTTCACTGGCAACAAACATTTTTTTCTGACACCTACCTACCTTCATAACAAATGTGAACGATAGGCAAAATTCCTAAGAAAGTGCAGTACCTCTTTGAATTTTTTATCAAGAATAAAAAAAAAAAGTCTCATATATTAAGAAGGTAGATACAGTAATATCCAGCAGTCAAGCTAAGATACTTATACATTTTCAATCTAGGGTACCGGAGTAGCCGGACTGCAGTTCTGGGGCACACAATGACTTCCCGTTAATAGGTCGGGAGTGTCAGGAGAGCTCCGTCAGAGCAGAGATTTCCACGTGGATGTGGCCCGTGGCACCGGAGTACGTGCCCCCCGCCATCTGCACTGATTTGACAAATGATTCCCCATCAAAGGCCTGTGCACTGATTTGGATGGTAATTGATTGGAAGGGAGGCCTTCAAATCCCTGATTGGTTTAGGTGTCTGTAAGGGGAAGATTTTCCACTGGCAAGTGCACGGAATAGACAGCTATCAGGAGGGAGGGATCAAGTACAGAGCATGAGATATGGGAAACGAAATTCGGGACGGCGCTCAAGTCCGACTTTGAGATCACTCCCAATGATCTGTTGTGAGATACCGTGTTCCTACAGAAAGAAACAACACAATCGCGTCGTGTTTTCTCTCATAATGCACCTGGTGGTATATCCAATTTGTTTGTGTCACCATGGAGATTGGATTTTGCCGATCCGAAAGAGGAATTCGGTCTGTAATGGAATATCATCGATTGGTTCCACGCGGAGGTGTGGTCCGACTCAGATATACGAGCGCGGCGGAGACGGAAGCGCGGATTAAATATTCCGTCGTCAATTCCTCCTGAATTTTTGATGCCATTAGCCCTTGTTGTGGAAAATGCGTGACAAGGGGAAATAACATCCGCCACGGAGGGCTGTCGTCGCTCGCCTTTATCCCCCGAGGGACGACGGCAAACACACAAAAAAGGGAGAGAACGGCGGAATGAGTAGAAGATATGCAGAATGCTCAATATTCATGAAATGTAATCGATTGCCTGCCTCGACATTGGCTCCACCTACACTGCTGCTCTGTTTTGACTGACACAAACAATGTTTATATGATTAATACAATGGTTTTCGAGATAGAATACCAATATCACGGTCAGATGGAGCCTATCCCAGCAGACTTTTGGGGGAGGCGGGGTACACCATTGACTGGTCGACAGTCAATCACAGTGCAAGACTGAAGCCGATGTGAACGCCTGTGTGCAATTAATGCTATCAAGGCAGAAACTCCAAAAGAACCAAAGAAACGAAAAGTTTTGCCTGAGGGACCAAAAAAAAAAAAAAAAAAAACTGAGCTTATCCGGATAAAAGGACAGTCAGGATCAACATTGGCTCCACCTATACTGGACCCGATATAAGAAGTCAATGCACGGTGCTCTGTTTTGACTGACACAAACAATGTTAATATTATTAAGACAAGGTTTGTTTTTAAATAGAATACATCTATCATGGTCAGATGGAGCCTATCCTAGCAGACTTTTGAGGAAAGCTGGGTACACCATGAACTGGTCGACGGTCAATCACAGTGCACATGTATACCACAGACCATTTATACCATGGTTGCACAATACATGGATCAACTTTTCAACCTTCTTGACTTTTGAGACGATACTAGTTCAAAGACATATCTCCCATGGCCTTAGGGGGACCTGTATTGCTTTTACTGGAACTTAGTGACTTCTAGCAAAGTCTACAAATGTGCTGACTGGCTTTATGGCATACAACACTACCCCTTTTCCGCATTTGTTAAAAAAAAACAGAAGCCGATGCAAACACTTGCATGCAATTACTGCCATCTTGGCAGAAGCTCCAAAAAGAACCAAAGAAACAAAAAGTTTTGCCTGAGGAACCAAAAACAGAAAAACGGAGCTTATCCGGATAAAAGGACAGTCAGGATCAACATTGGTTCCACCTACATTGGACCCGATATAAAGAGGTCAGTGCACGGTGCTCTGTTTCGACTGATACTAACAATGTTGATATGATTAATACAAGGGTTTTCGAGATAGGATATCTACATCTCGGTCAGATGGAGCCTATCCCAGCAGACTATTGTTGGAGGCAGGGTCCACCCTGGACTGGTCGGCTGTCAATCACGGTGCACATGTACACCACCGACCATTCACAGGGGTGCACAATACGTCGATCAACTTTTTAACCACCTTAACCTTTGAGACAAAACTAGTTCAAAGACACCTTTTTCATGGCCTAAGGCGGCCCTGTATCACTTTTACTGGCACTTAGTGACTTTTAGCAAAGTCTACAAATGTGCTGACTCATGGCATACGTCACTCTCCCTTTTCCCCATATGTTAAAAAGACTGAAGCCAATGCAAACGCCTGCGTGCAATTACTGCTATCATGGCAGAAACTCCAAAAGAACCAAAGAAACGAAAAGTTTTGCCTGAGGAACCAAAAAAAGAAAAACGCAGCTTAGTCGGATAAAAAGAGAGTCAGGATCAACATTGGCTCCACCTACACTGTACCCGATATACAAAGGCAATGCACGGTGCTCCGTTTTGACTGACACAAACAAAGTTACTATGCTAAATATATGGTTTTCTAGCTAGAATACCAATATTGCGGTCAGTTGGAACCTATTCCAGCAGACTTTTGGGGAAGGCGGGCTACACCCTGGACTGGTCGACGGTCAATCACAGCGCACATGTACACAACCGACCATTTACAGGGGTGCACAATAAGATTATCAACTTTTCAACCTTCTTAACTTTTGAGACGATACTAGTTGGAAGACATCTCTCTCATGGCTGCCCTGTATCGCTTTTAAAAGGCACTTACTGACTTTTAGCAAAGTCTACAAATGTGCTGGCCGGCTTTATGGCATACGTCACTCCTCCTTTTCCCTATTTGTTGAAAAGACTGAAGCCAATGCGAACGCCTGCATGCAATCACTACTGTCGTGGCAGAAGCTCCCAAAAAAAAAACAAAGAAACGAAAAGTTTTGCCTGAGTAACCAAAAAAAGAAAAAACAGAATTTTCCCGGATAAAAGGACAGTCAGGACCAACATCGGCTCCACCTAAACAGGACCCAATATAAGAAGTCAATGCTCTGTTTTGACTGACAAAAACAATGTTAATATGCTTAATATGTGGTTTTCTAACTAGAATACCAATATTACAGTCAGATGGAGTCCATCCCAGCAGACTTTTGTTGGAGGCGAGGTACACCCTGGACTGCTCGACGGTCAATCACACCGCCGAAGGAGTTTTTTAGTCTATTAGTCCTGCACTTATGATGATGCAGTCTTGCACTGAATAGGCTCCTCTGGCTACTGATATCGGTCTCATTCAGGATGCTGACTAGTTTTGTCCAGAGTCCTCTTCTCTGCCACCGTCACCAGTGAGTCCAGTTTTATTCTGATCGTAGATCCGGCCCGCCTGATCAGTCTCTCCAGTCTGGAGCTGTCGTTCTTAGATGTACACTACGATGTAGTACAGAACACTGGCAACCAGACTGGTAGTACATCCACAAGAGTTTTTTTTTACAGATGTTGAAGGAGCGCAGGAAGTGCAGCCTGCTCTCTCCTTTCCGGTACAAGTGGTCCGTGTTAAGAGTCCAGTCCAGCATATCATCCACCCACACCCCCAGAAGTACTTGAATGGGTATGTTCATAAGTTTTGAGATGATACAAAACCCAATACCAGTCAAGTTGGCACGTTGTGCAAATGGTAAATAAAAACTGAATGCAATAATTTGCCATACCTTTTTTTAAACTTATATTCAATAGAACAAACTGCAAAGACAAGATATTTAATGTTCGACCTGAGAATTTCTTTTTTTTTTTTTTTTTTTTGATAATCCATCCATCGATTTTCTACCGCTTATTCCCTTTCGGGGTCGCGGGGGGCGCTGGCGCCTATCTCAGCTACAATCGGGCGGAAGGCATATAATAATCATTAATTTAGAATTTAATGGCAGCAACACATTGTAAAAAAGTTGGCACGGGGGAATTTTTACCACCGTGTTACACTCAAGCAGTGTCGCCTTTTTGGTGGTGCGCACTTGTGGTGTGCTGACGTCATCGCGGTGCGCGAAGGCTGTCCCGATTCAAAAAAAAGTTCCAAGCGTCCTTTGAATCCCGCCGACAAACGCGTCCTTTCCCTGCGTCCTTTCATATCCCAAAATTATTTTGCACGCTCAACTCAGAGACGCCATGCGGGGCGAAAAGAGCCACCTTAAAATGTAAGGGTAGTTTTATTTATTCATTGAAAAACAGCTAAAAGCAGACATGTCAAGTGATATACCGTATTTTTTGGAGTAGAAGTCGCTCCGGAGTATAAGTTGCACCTGCCGAAAATACATAATAAAGAAGGAAAAAAACATATATGTCGGACTGGCGTATAAGTCACATCTTTTGGGGAAATGTATTTGATAAAACCCAACACCAAGAATAGACATTTGAAAGGCAATTTAAAATAAGGAATACTGAACAACAGGCTGAAAGAGTGAACGTTATATGACACATACTGTAAATGTTGCGTTGGACCAGGCGTTCCTCTGCTGGGAATCTAAACTGCCGGTCTCCTTCCAAGTTCTTTTGGAGGACACATAAGCTGATTCTCAATGAATCCCAGACAATGAGTAGGATATATGATATTTTATTCCAACGCTATGGGAGACCAATCTAGATACAACCTTTCAATCGCATTGCCCAAATTTATCTAGCATTCTAACGGGAAGCGACCACTTCTTCTTGAATACCCAACTAGCCCTCACCCTCCCCAGATGAGGCATACAGGCTCTTTTGTTCAACTAGAGATAAGATATTCAGGGAGTACTCTAACTTCCTACATTCCAAAGCTCCAAGGCTAACACACAGTTCACTTGCGGGCAAACAGAGAGAACAAATGGAAGAACACTATCTGTTTTAAAATATGATTATGAATATAAAGAAACAACTTTAAAGTTTGGATATATATAGATATCTATCTCCGTCAGTAACCAACTGAGAAGGTGCCTGGTATGTTAACGTAACATTTTATGGTAAGAGTGATTCAAATAACTATAACATATAGAACATGCTATACGTTCACCAAACAATTTGTCACTCCTAATCGCTAAATCCCATGAAATCTTATACGTCTAGTCCCTTACGTGAATGAGCTAAATAATATGATTTGATATTTTACGGTTATGTGGTAATTTCACACATAAGTCGCTCCTGAGTATTAGTCGCACCCCTGGCCAAACTATGAACAAAACTGCGACTTATAGTCCGAAAAATCCGGTACATTTGTGTCAAAATACGAGACCTCGTCTGTAATGTTGAGAGTAAAGCCTGACATCTTCTACTTTACTTTTTTAGACCGCAATAAGTTAATTATGTTCTATTCATAAGAACACGTTCAACACGTTATATTTAATCACGACAAACCCGCAACAGAGGGGCAGGGAGTTGGGGCCCTGGAAGGCGACTGCTGCTTTGAAGCGCTGCCATCCGACAATCACCCCGAGGGGAAAAAAAAGCGGTGGTGAAGGCGTGGGGTGGGGGTAGGGGGTGTGTGCGTGTATGCCCAATTGTCTTGGGTGTGATGATGTTATGTTTTTTAGACTGAGGCCGATCTGCAAAAGTTGGACTCCAGGTGTCGTTGAGGAGGGAGGGAGGTCAAAAGCGTCTTCAATTGAGGTGTCCTCGGGGGAGTTTTTCAGAACAGCCTGGTCCTGTTTCCACGGCGTCAAGGCCGTTCGAGGGAGTCAAATCGTAGATTAGGGTGTTGGTTTTCCTCGAGCAGACAAAAACAATGACTTGTCTGTTCTGTTCGTCAATGCCAGATGCTCTCAAATTTAATTAAATTCTCCCTTTCCCAATAACCCAGTTCAGATTTCGACCCAGCGTCTTTCAAATTTGATTGACAGGCATAGCTTTGTAAACTTTCAACCTCAGTCCGTTTCATTTGGCGCGGTCAAGGTTTAATAGCTCCGGCTCAACCGTCGGCGATCATTAAAATCACGAGAGTTGACGTGCGAGCTTTTCCCGGCATTCCTGACCATCCTCCGTGACGCGGTGATCTCCACACGTATGTGATTCCACGGGCTCGTAAAAACCCTTAAATCAGGAGAACGGAACACCCGCGACCTCCGCGACACTGAAGTCGTAAACAGGCCCACAGAGGTTAAATGTCTGCAACTCTAAGCTGTCAGTCAGGAGCTTATTACCCAAGATCTATAGCACAAGTCTTTATTCGGCCCGTCTGGACACGGCACTTGGCGCCTTATCAATCATTTAATGAATCCGCCCCAGGGAGACAGTGCTAAAAATAGGTCAATGTTTGGGCTGCTGGGCCTTAAAGATACCCACAGTGCCGGATGCTCTTCAGATAAAGACAGCGACGGAGCGGCCTGCTAATGTGAACGTGACAGCAGGCGAGCGCCTTTATTACACGGCAGGCTGGTCGCACCGCATACGTTTTCCCATTTGACACAGACATGCGCTGCTCGGTAGTGACAGACGCCGCATCGCGCTGCTCCCAAGGGTCACGGGTGACCTTTTGCTGCTTTTTTTTTTTTTTGTTCCGGTTTTACCCAGGCACAAATGTAATTTGTTTGACAATAGCCATCAGTAGAGCACCTAAAAGGAACTCTCGGTTGTCACCTATAGAAACAAGCTTGAGGGGGAACTGGACTTTTTGGTGGGTTCATAAACAATCCTTATGTAAGACAAAAAAAAAAAAAAAAATATATATATATATATATATATATATATATATATATATATATATATATATATATATTCTAAATACAAATATGATTAAAAGTCTGCTTACAGCAGGGGTGTCCAAACTTTTTCCACTGAGGGCTGCGCACGAAAAAATTAAAGCATGCGGGGTCCATTTTGATAATTTTCATTTTCAAACCACAACAAAATTCATGGATTTTTTAAAAAATATTTTACCTTTAGGGGTCCCGGGGACCACAAAGGGTCTCAGTTATTAAAATGTTAAAGCATGGGTGTCAAACTGTAATTTATTTTGGCCCTTGAAACAATATTAAATTAACATTAGAGCTGGCCCGCCGGTATTATACAGTGGCGGTGCATTCACCGCTAATTCTAATACTTGCCAACCCTCACGATTTTCCCAGGAGACTCCCGAATTTCAGTGCCCCCTCAAAAATCTACCAGGGCAACCATTCTCCCGAATATCTCCCGATTTCCACTCAAAGGTACTGCTTTTAGCGTCCTCTACAACCTGTTGTCATGTCCGCTTTTCGGCCATACAATCAGCGTGCCGGCCCACTCATGTAATATATGTAGATTCTACACACACACACACAAGTGAATGCAACGCATAGTTGGTCAACAGCAATACAGGTCACACTGAGAGTGGCCGTATAAACAACTTTAACACTGTTACAAATATGCACCACACTGTGAACCCACACCAAACAAGAATGACAAACACATTTCGGGAGAACATCCGCACTGTAACACAACATCAACACAACAGAAAAAATACCCACGATCCCTTGCAGCACTCACTCTTCCGGGACAGTACAATATACACACCCCCGCTACCAACAAACCTCAATTTTGCATGTCAGTATAAAGTTATTCAAGCCTTGCTTGTTCAATATTCAATGCAAAACTTGTTTGGGTCCCTATTAAAAGGTTAAGTTGTTCCACTTTGGCCCGCGGCTTTGTGCAGTTTAGAATTTTGGCCCACTCTGTATTTGAGTTTGACACTCCTGTGTTAAAGGGAACATAATCACAATTTCAGAAGGGTTAAAACCAATAAAAAAATCAGTTCCCAGTGGCTTTTTTTATTTTTCGAAGTTTTTTTCAAAATCTTACCCATCATGGAATATCCCGAAAAAAGGCTTTAAAATGCCTGATTTTCGCTATCTGTAAATCCCACCATCCATTTCCTGTGACGTCACATAGTGACGCCAATACAAACATGGCAGATAGAACAGAAAGATATGGCGACATTAGCTCGGATTCAGACTCGGATTTCAGCGGCTTAAGCGATTCGACAGATTTCGCATGTATTGAAACAGATGGCTGGAGTGTGGAGGCAGATAGCAAAAACTAAATTGAAGAAGAAACTGAAGCTATTGAGCCATATCACAACGGACAAAGGCAACGCGGACGAATTCGGCGATCGCCTTCTAACCAACGATTGCATCTTTTGACGACTGGAGCAACTTAAATCCGTCGATTGGTAAGTGTTTGTTTAGCATTAAATGTGGGCGGACGGAAAGGCTGGATGCAAATATAGCTACAAATGTACATACAGCTAGCCTAAATAGCATGTTAGCATCGATAAGCTGGCAGTCATGCCGTGCGCAAATATGTCTGTTAGCACATAAGTCAATAACATCAACAAAACTCACCTTTTTGATTTTGTTGACTTTATTGTTGGAAATGCATCTGCTTTGAGTGTCGCAGGATATCCACACATCTCTGTCCTAGCATCGCTATTGTCGGTAAAATGTGCAGAACAAACGAGGGACTTTCGCATCTTTTGACACTGGTGCAACTTGACTCCGTCGATTGGTATGTGTTTGTTCGGCATTAAATGTGGGTGGAGGGAAAGGCTGGATGCAAATATAGCTACAAATGAGGCATATTGATGCAATATGTACATACAGCTAGCCTAAAAAGCATGTTAGCATCAATTAGCATGCCGTGCTAATCGATGCACGCTCCACGTAAATCAACTTGAATCCATTCCTGTTCGTGTTGTTACACCCTCGGACAACCCTTTTAGAGTTCGGAAATCGGTTAAAAAAACATATGGTCTTTTTTCTGCAACATCAAGGTATATGTTGACGCTTATGTAGGTCTGGTGATAATGTTCCCCTTTAAAAATAAGTCAAATTTGTATTATTATTTTTTATTTAACGCCTACAGTAAATCAACTTAAAAAAAAAAAAAAAAAGTTGTATGGCTTTTCTGTCAAAAATATCTTTGTTTTTTAATAGTAAAACTGAAATAGGCAGTATTTAGTAATTAGAGCCCTAAAAGATCAATAACGCAGGACACCATTGATTTTAATTATTTATTATTTTTGAGTAATCACAGTTAAAAGATAAATAAAATACCACTAAATATATTTGCCCCACTCATAAAGTGATACATTTTTATTAGTTTTTTTTGTTTGTTTTTTTACTTTCAACACTTACATTACGAGATCAACTTCAGATATATGTGTCGATTTTACGTTTTAACTATTATTTTGTTTGTTTTATGCTCTTTTGTCAAAGGAAACTTTGTTTTCATATGGCAACTACACAATGTAAGCAATATTTACCACATAAAACATTTTCAAGTGAAATAAATAATTCGAGCTTTGGAAATAATTCATTAAAACATGGATTTTTTTTTTGTCATTATTTTTTTTTGAGCAATGGCAAAAAAATCTAAAATAAAGACAAAAGAAAAAATAAAACCGTCTGTACGGCAGCTTTGTGTCAACATTGCAACATTTTCTCGAGAGATTTCACCTCATTCCAATATTTTTAATCCATCCATCCATCCATTTCTACCGCTTATTCCCTTTCGGGGTCGCGGGGGGCGCTGGCGCCTATCTCAGCTACAATCGGGCGGAAGGCAGGGTACACCCTGGACACGTCGCCACCTCATCGCAGGGCCAACACAGATAGACACACAACATTCACACTCACATTCACACACTAGGGCCAATTTAGTGTTGCCAATTAACCTATCCCCAGGTGCATGTCTTTGGAAGTGGGAGGAAGCCGGAGTACCCGGAGGGAACCCACGCATTTGCAGTAGCATTTCCAGTATAGCATTTGCAATAGCATTTCCAGAAAAAAACATCCAAATACGTCCAATAAGGTTAAGAACTACACTATATTGCCAAATGTATCAGAATCAGGTGTCATAACCACTTGGCCTGGCCAAACGTGTAAAAAAATCAAGCACTTAGCCGTGGAGATTTCTTTATTGTGAAAGAAAGGGCCGCATTCAGTGATTCAGTATAGCTCGGTTGGTGGAGTGGCCGTGCCAGCAACTTGAGCATTGCAGGTTCGATTCCCGCTTCCGCCATCCTAGTCACTGCCGTTGTGTCCTTGGGCAAGACACTTCACCCAAGGGCTCCCAGTGCCACCCACACTAGTTTAAATGTAACTTAGATATTGGGTTTCACTATGTAAAGCGCTTTGAGTCACTAGAGAAAAGCGCTATACAAATAAAATTCACTTCACAATTCACATTTCCAGCGTGAAACGGTTTTAGAGTGCCACCTGTGCAACAAATCCAGTCGTGAAATTTCCTCCCTCCGAAATATTCCAATAAAAGCCGGGTGGGTATTTATCGTAGCGTCCCGGAAGAGTTAGTGCTGCAAGGGGTTCTGGGCATCTCTAAATATGGTGTGTGTATAAGGTAAGACAGATTATCTGCCTGTTTTGTTTCGCAATATTGTGCGAAAGCAACTTTTCTTACCTGCTGATCTGTATAAGTCCTGAAAATGTGCCTTTGTCATCCGTGCAGACACCTTTGTTGATAAGCTTCTTCTTGTTCACTATCTTTTTGTCATGGGAAATCCATCCTCCACTGCCATATTTATTATTGAAGTCACAAAGTGCATTATTTTGAGGTGGTGGGTGGGGGTTTGCGGGGTGTATATTGTTGCGTCCTGGAAGAGTTAGTGCTGCAAGGGGATTCTGGGTATCTGTTCTGTTGTGTTTATGTTGTGTTACGGTGCGGATGTTCTCCCGAAATGTGTTTTGTCATTCTTGTTAGGTGTGGGTTCACAGTGTGGCGCGTATTTGTAACAGTGTTTAAGTTGTTTATACGGCCACCCTCAGTGTGACCTGTATGGCTGTTGACCAAGTATGCTTTTCATTCACTTGAGTGTGTCAAAAGCCGTAGATGTTATGTGCCTTTAAGGTTTATTTGAGCTCTGTACTCTTCCCTACATCCTTATACCACACCGTACAGAAGCGTTTTTAAAAAGTCAAACATTAACATTTTTGAAACAGATACCGATAATTTCCAATATTACATTTTAAAGCCTGTATCTGCCGATAACATCGGCAGTCCAATATTATCGGACATCTCTAAATATGGTGTGTGTATAAGGTAAGACTTATTACCTGACTGTTTTGTTTTGTTTTGCAATATTTTGCAAAAGCAACTTTTCTTACCTGCTGATCTGTATTTGGGATCTGCATGAGTCCTAAAAATTTGCCTTTGTTGTCCGTGCTGACGCCGTAGTCGATAAGCTTCTTCTTGTTCTCTATGTTTTTGTTATGGGACATCCATCATCCACTGCCATATTTATTATTGAACTCAAAAAATGCATTATTTTGAGGTGGTGGGTGGGGGGTAGTGGGGGTGTATATTGTTGCGTCCCGGAAGAGTTAGTGCTGCAAGGGTTTCTGGTTATCTGTTCTGTTGTGTTTATGTTGTGTTACGGTGCGGATGTTCTCCTGAAATGGGTTTTGTCATTCTTTTTTGGTGTGGGTTCACAGTGTGGCGCGTATTTCTTACAGTGTTAAAGTTGTTTATACGGCCACCCTCAGTGTGACCTGTATGGCTGTTGACCAAGTATGACTGGCATTCACTGTGTATGCTACTACGTGTGTGTGTGTGTGTGTGTGTATCTGTGTGTGAAAAGCCGTAGATATTGTGTGATTGGAATGCATTGAAAACAACACATCCGTCTTGTCTTTCATAATGATTGTGAACGACAGGCAAAACTCCCCCCGAAAGTTAATTTCCCTTTAAATAAATTCACAGCTGCACGTGTATGCATCAAGGAGAGGCCTCGCTTACCACCCTGAGTCAGCTTGATGCCTTTAACACACGCTAAATTGCAGCATGACGACGCCTCTTGTTTGGATGCCAGAGGGATCCTCCTCCATCGTACAAAATGAATCATCATTAAGATGTGCTTATGCCGTTTGTTTGCGGTGTGGGCGCCCGAGGCTGCTGGGTCTGGCAGATGTTGTGACTGGTGGTAGCGGGCACTCGTGGTGGTTGTCGGGGCTGACTGACCAGCTCGCTTCATACTTGTTCATTGTCGTGTTGATTGGATTGTCGGGTGTGGGCCTGGGGTGCCCTCGCGCCCTTGCGCGCCGCCCTTGCGCGCCCGGTTTCACACCGTTGTCTGGGCCGGGCTTGTGGGGGGTTGTCCCTGGGTGGCGTGGGTACGGGGCCAGACCTGTGGGGCTTGGGGTGGACAGTTGGGGTGGACAGTTCTCAGTGGACAGTGGATGCCTGGACTTCATTGCTGTCCCTCCGACATGTGTATGGATTTGTTGTCGTATAGATATTTGTGCGTGTGTATGTGTGTATGGATGGATGCAAATGTGTGTATGTACGTATATTGGTGTGCATGTATGGTTACAAGTATGTGTGTTCATAGATGTGTATATGTATGTGCGTATGTGCGTATGTATACATATGTATGTATGTGTATGCGTGTATATGTATGTATATATTTATGTATGTTAATATTTATGTTTTTATGTATGTATACACGTGTATGTATGTATGTATATTTGTGCATGTATAGGTGTATGTATATGTGTGTATCTGTGTGTATGTATATATGTATGTGTAAGTGTATGTGTGTATATATATATGTATGTATGTATGTATGTGTGTATGTGTATATATGTATATGTGTGTATGTGTGTATATATATATATATATATATATATATGGGTATATAATATGTATGCCGGTATGTGTACGTATAAATATATACATACACACGCGTGTATGTATATGTGTATATGTGTGTGTGTATATATATGTATGTGTGTGTGTATGTATGTGTATGTATGCATATGTATGTATGTGTGTGTGTGTATGAATGTGTATGTGTGTATGTATGTGTATATATACGTACGTGTGTATGTATTTATGTGTGTATATGTGTATGGATGTTTATGTATGTATGTGTATAGATATGTATATATATATGTATATGTATATATATATGTATGTGTATATATAATATATATATATATATATATATATATATATATATATATATATATATATATATATATATATATATATATATATATATATATATATATATATTATATATATATAATTTAATGTATTTTTTTTTTTTTTTTTTTTTTCCTTTTCTCCCCTCCCTCAGGGCGGGGTCTTCGACAGGGCGGTTGCTGGTTGTTCCATCTCCATCGTTGTGGTCCCTGCGGGTGGGGTGGGTGGTCCCTGCGGCCCTGCGCTGGGTGGTCCTGTGGCGGCCGGCTCGGTTGGGGTGGCCTGGTGTGGGCCGCGCCGTGCTCCCCGGGGGTGGGAGGTGGGGTCGGGGGGTCCCGGGTGCTGGTGGGGCGGGGGCGGTCTTCCCGTCCGGCTGCGGGGAGTCTCTGGGTTCCCCCGGGCGGGGCGTCCCGTCTTTATGCCCGTGTGGGGGGTTCTCTCTCGCTGGTTTGGGGTCTGGCCGTCCGCTGCTTCTCTCGTGCCCTGTCCTCTGTCTGCGGCCTGCTGCCGGCTCTTCCGGGCGGCGCGATGGGCCGGGCTCTGGGGTTCCCGCCGCTGGCCGGCCTGGCTGCGTGGGGCAGGTGGTCCCTGGTTCCCTGGGCGCCACACCTGCTGTTTGGGTTGGGCTCTCTGGGCGGCTGGGTCCGCACTCTGGCTCCCACGCACACTAGGGGTCAAATATATTGTACATACAAACACACATATACTAACACAACACACACCGTTACTCATACATACAAACGTCCATCCATTGGTACCTACGCTCCCACATACATACACAAACACATTACATATCTACATACTCCAAGTCCGTCCATCCACGCGCACATTCACGGTACGAACATACATATACTGTACATATACATTCACTGTACAAACAAACATACATATACTGTACATATACATTCACTGTACAAACAAACATACACATACTGTACATATACGTTTACTGTACAAACATTCATATACACATTGTGTTCATATACAAGTACATAAACATACACTCATGCACATAATCATGTTTCATCAAACATATATCAATGCTGTTGCCCTAGGGTAAACTGGGTAACACAAGGCATATTGACAGAGCTTAAACCATTGTTACTATAACAATCTACAAGATTAATATAGGTTGCCTCTCTCTCTTCCCTTTCATCTTTCGGTATTCCTTCTTTTTTCCTTTTTTTTTCTTTTTTCTTTTATTTTCTTTTTTTTTTTAATTATCGTTCTAGCTATCATTATGTATACGTATCGTTGCATTTGAACAACTTTATTGTTGATAATAGAGGTAATCTATTGGTATTGTTCATGATCAATAGCGCTTTTTCTATTGGTATTTGTATTGCTCCAGTTTTGGTGTAAAAATGCTCATTGTCATTACTATATTATTTATTTCACTAACTGCTTATTTGCCATCACTTTTATAATCATATTTGTACATATTATGTATGTGCTGGTGTTGTTCTATTGTTGTTATTGTTGTTGTTGTATTTGCTGTTGTTGTTTTTGTCTCTCTGTCTAATCCCCCTCTTAAGCCCACAATTTCCCCCTCTGTCTTCCTTTTTTCTCTTTCTATCCCCTCCTGCTCCGGCCCGGCTGCACCAAATGATAATATAAATACATTTAATAAAGTCACATTCAAATAAGACAACAAGAGAAGTATCTTACTCTTCTCTTTTGTAAAGTAAATCTGAACAGCCGATATGGGCATTTACATCAACTATATGATTTGCCTGAGAAGCTGGACAGGACAAAAAAAAAAAGATGTGCTTATCCGGCGGCCGCTTTTTAAAGGCCTACTGAAATGAGATGTTCTTATTCAAACGGGGATAGCAGGTCCATTCTATGTGTCATACTTGATCATTTCGCGATATTGCCATATTTTTGCTGAAAGGATTTAGTAGAGAACATCGACGATGAATTTTCCAACTTTTGGTCCCTAATAAAAAAGCCTTGCCTGTACCGGAAGTAGCAGACGATGTGCATGTGACGTCACGGGTTGTGGAGCTCCTCACATCTGAACATTGTTTACAATCATGGCCACCAGCAGCTAGAGCGATTCGGACCGAGAAAGTGACAATTTACCCATTATTTGAGCGAGGATGAAAGATTTGTGGATGAGGATAGTGAGAATGAAGGACTAGAAAAAAAAAAAAGAGCGATTCAGATGTTATTAGACACATTTACTAGGATAATTCTGGAAAATCCCTTATCTGCTTATTGTGTTACTAGTGTTTCAGTGAGATTATATGGTACCTGGAAGTCGGAGGGGTGTGGCCACGGGTGTGGTGACCACCAGTGTCTCCGGTGGGAGGAGGTTAAAGTCCGCAGCTGCAGGAGGACGCAAGCTCCGCTCATGTCTACAGTAAGAGCCGACTTATTAGCACAATTCTCTCACTGAAACCTGCCGGTTGACATGTGGTCGGGAACCATGTTTGCTTGAACGCTCTGTTCCATAGTAAAGCTTCAGCTTCGGGAATTGTAAACAAGGAAACACCGGCTGTGTTTGTGTTGCTAAAGGCAGCTGCAATACACCGCTTCCCACCTACATCTTTCTTCTTTGATATCTCCATTATTAATTGAAGAAATTGCAAAATATTCAGCAACACGGATGTCCAAAATACTGTGTAATTATGCGATTAAAGCAGACTACTTATAGCTTGGATCGGGCTGGAAAAAAATGTCCGCTACAACCGGTGACGTCAAACGCCTGCGTCATCATACAACAGGACACTTCGCGGGAAATTTAAAATTGCGATTTAGTAAACTAAAAAGGCCGTATTGGCATGTGTTGCAATGTTAATATTTTATCATTGATATATAAACTATCAGACTTCGTGGGTTTCAGTAGGCCTTTAAGCATTTTATAAAAAATAATTTCCCCCACGATAAGTTCACGCCTTTACATTAGCCACTGCTGGCTTCGCAGGACAACAACCCCATGCTAATTAATCAACTTTCCCCATTGTCGGATGATTTGTGAAGGAGGAGGAGCCGGCTTCCGTGGAGAAAAACGCACAGCTGTGGTTTGCCTTCGATACTTCCGAGCTGACACGGAAAGTGGCTGCAGCCTGACCCCTTACCATCTGAAGTGCCGCACCCCCCCTCTATCCCTCGGCCCTCTCCATCTGTCACCTATCTGCATCAGACCGTCCATACGTACATGCATATGCACACTCTTGCACCAACATTAATTAGCCTGCACGCATCGTGCTGAAAACCCATTTTTTGGTCGAAGTTCCCGGCGTGACACGAGTGTGACACCGCTGTTAATATGCAGGGGAGGTGGAAAAAAAAATATGTACGCTCTCATTATTGTGCACTACTTGTGCTTTAATGAGAAACACTTCTTCATGCTGCAGCCCTGTGAAAAACTGACACAATTTTCCAGCGCCTGAAGCCCGGTGTCAGAATTATGATCTTCGCCTCACCCCTTACCCGGACCGCCGCACTGTAATGATGCTCTGAGGTGAGCCCGCACATCAATTATTCACAGAAGCCGAGATTTTCACTCTTAATCTTCTCGCCGGCTCGAGGAGGCCATTTAAGAAAACTAGCAAAAAAAAAAAAAGAAAAAAAAAAGAGAGTTTGCGGCGGAGACAATGCATTGGATGTGAGTATAATTGTGGTTTAACAATGTGTGGGCTGCTGGGATCTTCACTACGCGGTATATGGCCTTTGGACGTGGATCGCTATGGAAACCAAAGGGTTCGGGGGCGACCCCGCGGTGCCCACCCACTCGGACAGCCGTTAATCATCTTTGCTCAGATCCTGGCACTGCAGAATTTGGCCAATGTGTCAAGAAGCAATTATATATACTTAATACGTGGCGCCCCGCGATTCCCCCGCTCTCTTAATATAATCACAGAGCAGCGCGTTTAAGGGCCTGCTCATCATTTTCGCTATCTTTGGTGGAGAGGGTGGCGCGGGGGCGTGCGCGCACAATGCAGATGAGGAGAAGACGAGCGGGATGACGAGTTAGAAATGGGAATATTCCTTTTCCCGGTGAGTCGTATCCAGCCGTTTCTTCGCTTTAACGGCCACCCCCGGGCCGGGGCTGACTGACGCACCAAATCACCCAAGCTGGCCCGTTGCATCGGCGGCATATTTTTGGGTCGGCGTGGATCACGGAGACTAATGGGAGCCGAAGTGCGGGGAGATTATGTTCTGCTGCTAACAGCTAAAACGTGACGGGAGTCCGCCCGCAAATGCCCCCCGTTACTTTAGTGGCTGAATGTGCATAATTGGAATGGACCATTGTCAAGTCAAAAGACAGAGCAGCACAAACACCACTGATTTGCAGAGCACACTCCAGGCCTGAAGGGGCAACAGTGAGAGCTGAGGGCTGAACATCTCCATCTGCTTCCACCAGATTGGCTTGATTGAGTTCACCTGTTCACCTGCTCAGAGCACATGCTTAAAATGTTTGAGCTTCAGTCGGTCACCCCTTTTGACATGCTGCTGAGAGGAAGGAAGACAGCTCTTGTGTGGACTCAGAAGACGCAACTGGTGAGAAAACCAAAGAAAAGAAATGTTTGTTTGGACTGAGGGGAATGTTTCAAGAAGATAATTTCACTGGGGAAATGTTTAAAGTAGAAATTTCACTGATGTTTACACATTGTTTAAGTTGACTAAAAGTAAATTTAAAAGTTATCAGTGATGTTTAAGTTTATTCTTGAAATGTTTGAATTTAATTTCATTCATATTATTGGAAATGTTTAAGTTTATTCTTAAACCTAGTCTCTATCAGTGGGAATGAATTTTGTTTGGATTGATTTAAAAAGAAAGCAAATAATTTATTTTGATGTAAGTTTATGAAACACTGTGTTCTTTTTTTTTTCTGTTTGATTAAGGTTATCAACCTAATCACGCTAATCGCCCTAATCGCCTATCCTACTATCCCACTCATCGGCTATTCTACAATTCAGCTAATCAACCCACCACTGATCAACTATTCTTCTATTTAACTACCGACTATTCGACAATTATTAATTTCATCCATTAATTTACGCCGATAACCCAGTTTATTTGATTGCCATCCATCCATCCATTTCCTACCGCTTATTCCCTTTTGGGGTCGCGGGGGGCGCTGGCGCCTATCTCAGCTACAATCGGGCGGAAGGCAGGGTACACCCTGGACAAGTCGCCACCTCATCGCAGGGCCAACACAGATAGACAACATTCACACTCACATTCACACACTAGGGCCAATTTAGTGTTGCCAATCAACCTATCCCCAGGTGCATGTCTTTGGAAGTGGGAGGAAGCCGGAGTACCCAGAGGGAACCCACGCATTCACGGGGAGAACATGCAAACTCTACACAGAAAGATCCCGAGCCTGGATTTGAACTCAGGACTGCAGGAACTTCGTATTGTGAGGCAGACACACTAACCCCTCTGCCACCGTGATTTGATTGCTTCAAATCAAATATCAATAAAGCACAAGGAAAGAAGATTGAGTTGTCCCTTTGTGTCCTTTTTGAGTCCCACTGGCCCTTTCAAGTTTGGGCACAGCTGCAAAAAACCTGAAGAACTTGACAACCATTTATCTTCGTCCGCTTATCCGAGGTTGGGTAACGGGGGCAGCAGCCTAAGCAGGGAAGCCCAGACTTCCCTCTCCCTCGCCATTTCGTCCAGCTCCTCCCAGGGGGATCCTGAGGCGTTCCCAGGCCAGCCGGGAGACATAGTCTTCCCAACGTGTCCTGGGTTTCCTCGTGGCCTCCCACCGGTTGGACTAGCCGTAAACCTACGCCCTTCGGGAGGCGTTCGGGTGGCATCCTGACCAGATGCCCGAACCACCTCATCTGGCTCCTCTCTATGTGGAGGAGCAGCAGCTCTACTCCCGGATGGCGGAGATTCTCACCCTAGTTAGTTTCCTGCGCCTTGCCACCCGGCGGACGACACTCATTTTGCCCGCTTGTACCCGTGATCTTGTCCTTTCGGTCATAACCCAAAGTTCATGACCATAGGTGAGGATGGGAACGTAGATCAACCAGTAATTTGAGAGCTTTGCCCTCCAGCTTGGCTCCTTCTTCACCACAGCGTCCGCATTACTGAAAACGCCGCACCGATCCACCTGTCGATCTCGCCATCCAGTCTTCCCTCATTCGTGAGAAAGACTCTGAGGTACTTGAACTCCTCCACTTGGGGCAGGTTCTCCTCCCCACTCATCCCTTTTCGGGGCTCGAACCATAGACTCGGACTTGGAGGTGCTGAGTTTCATCCCGGTCGCTTCTGAACCGATCCAGTGAGAGCTGAGGATCCTGGCCAGATGAAGCCATCAGGACCACGTCATCTCCAAAAAGCAGAGACCTAATCCTGCAGCCCCCAAACCGGATCCCCTCAACGCCTTGCCTGTGCCTAGAAATGTTGTCCATAAAACTTACAAACAGAATCAGTGACAAAGGGCAGCCTTGAAATAGACCGGAGCCGAGCAAATATCTTGACCCTGGGGGGTCCACATTGAGAGACAACATGCGGATATGTGTATTTTGTAGACTATAAGGCGCACTTAAATGTTGCATTTTTTTTCTCAGGGCGCCTTATAACTCAGTGCGCTAATGTAAGGAATACGTTTGGTTGCGCTTTCCCGGCTCGAAGCTATTGTATTTGGTCCATGTTGTAATAATAAATGTGACCAGTAGATGGCAGTCAAACATAAGAGATATGTTTAAACTGCAATATGACTCAAGTACACAACACCAACATTTTATGTGTTCCATTGAAAATGTAGAACATTGCACACGGCGCTCAAAAATCTATCAAAATGTTTTAGAACGCCTTTAGTAAGCAATGAAACTGCAGCGCTTGATGTGCTTCAATGTACGTGTATTGTTATGGGTTGTGTATAAGGTAAGACATATCCGTTGTTTTGTATTAGCATTAGTATGCAAAAAAAAGTTTTTACTTTCTGGTTCCTGCTGATCTGTATTTGGGATCTGCATGAGTCCTGAAAATGTGTGCGCTTCCACTATTGTAGTCCTTGACAACACCATAGTTGATAAGCTTTGTGTTTTTCACTATCTTCTTGTTATGGGACACCTGAGGGAATCAATAAAGTACTATCTATCCATCTAAACCTGCCATGAAAGCGCTAAAACATACCGGTGTAGTGAATTTACATTATTCACCCAATTAACTTTTTTTGTTGTTGTTTCTGGATGAAAAGATGCTGCTGCATTATTGGTTGAAGTAAATTCTGAATGTGATCTAAACAGTTAGCTCCATCTTTTGACACTTCTTGCACGCTACACCGCTACAACAAAGATGACGGGGAGAAGACGCTGCCGAAGGTGAGCCTGGTAAATAAGAGCGCCCACAAAATGGAAAAGTCAGAAAGCGACTTGAGGATCTGTAAAACAACATCCATGCAACATTTTGACCAAAGAACCACAATTACATTTTATGTAGACCACAAGGTCTACATAAAATGTAAAGTGTAAAACACAAGTGTTTTACATGTAGAAAAAAAATAATACTATGAATTATTTGATGCACCCTGTAATCCGGTGTGCCTTATATTTAAAAAAAAAAAAAAAAAAAACGATGGAAAAATAGACCATTCATTGGCAGTGCGACTTATAATCCGGTGCGCCCTATGGTCCGGAAAAAAAGGTAGGCATTTAGCTGTGAAACTCTGCTGTACAGTATGTACACCAAAAGTCACAATGACCAATAGAATGCCCAAAAAGTAATATGAACCTCAAAAAAACGGAATGGAATTTTACAGTTTCTTACTGAATGAGACACCCAAAATGTACATGGAAATAAAGAAAGTGGGATTTACAATATTAACTACAAACAATAAAACAGTGAATATTGACAACATATGAACATTGCTCCTCTTTTACATGGGAGTGACAATACTATGATCAATAAACTGAATTTTAACATATGAACATCGCTCCTCCTTTACGTGGGATTTACAATACTAACTATGAACAATAAAAGACTGAATATTAACATATGAACATCGCTCCTCTTTTACGTGGTATTTCCAGTACTAACTATGAACAATAAAACAGTGAATATTAACAACATATGAACATTGCTCCTCTTTTACATGGGATTTACAATATCAGCTATGAACAATAAAAGACTGAATATTAACATATGAACATCGCTCCTCCTTTAAGTGGGATTTACAATACTAACTATGAACAATACAAGACTAAATATTAACATTTGAACTTTCGCTCCTCTTTTACATGGGATTACTAATACCAACTATGAACAATAAAAGACTGAATATTAACAACATATGAACATCGCTCTTTTACATGGGGTTTACAATATTACCTATGAACAATGAAACACTGAATATTAACAAAACATGGACATTGGTCCTCTTTTACATGAACTTTACGATATTAACTTTGAACAATAAAACACTGAATATTAGCAACGTATGAACATCGCTGCTTATTTCCGTGGGATTTACAAAATTAACAATAAAAAATAAAACACTGAATATTAACAACATATGACAATTGCTCCTCTTTTACATGGAATTTACAATATTAACCATGAACAATAAAACACTGAATAACAACAACATATGAACACTACTCCTCTTTTACAAGGGGTTTAAAATATTAACAATAAAACACTGAATATTAACTATCTATGAACATTGCTCCTCTTCTGCGGGGATTTACAATATTATCTATGAACTATAAAACACTGAATATTAACAGTTGAACATTGTTCCTCTTTTACATGGAATTTACAGTATTATCTATGAACAATATAACACTGAATATCAACAACATATGAATATTGCTCCTCTTTTACGTGGGATTTACAATTATACCTTTGGACAATAAAACACTGAATATTGACAACATATGAACATTGTTTCTATTTTAACATGGAATTTATGATATTAACTATGAACAATATAACACTGAATATCAATAACATATGAATATTACTCCTCTTTTACAAGGGATTTACAATATTACCTATAGACAGTAAAACACTGAATATTGACATATGAACATTGTTTCTTTTTACATGGAATTTACGATATTAACTATGAACAATAAAACACTGAATATTAACAACATATGAACATCGCCCCTCTTTTACGTGGTATTCTTATATAACCTATGGACAATAAAACACTGAGCATTAACAACATATGAACATTGCTCTTCTTTTACATGGGATGTACAATATTAACTATGTACAATAAAACACTGAATATTAACAACATAGAACATCGCTCCTTTTTACAAGGTATTTTTATATTACCTATGAACAATAAAACACTGAGTATTAACATATCAACATAGCTCCTATTTTACATGGGATTTAAAATATTAACTATGAACAATAAAACACTGAATATTAACAACATATGATAATTGCTCCTCTTTTACATAGAATTTACATTGTTAACCATGAACAATAAAACACTGAATATTAACTATCTATGAACATTGCTCCTCTTCTACGGGGGATTTACAATATTATCTATGAACAATAAAACACTGAATATTAACAACATTTGAACATTGTTCCTCTTTTACATGGAATTTACAGTATCATCTATGAACAATATAACACTTAATATCAACAACATGAATATTGCTCCTCTTACGTGGGATTTACAATATTACCTATGGACAAAACACTGAATATTGACGACATATGAACATTGTTTCTATTTTTACATGGAATTTACGACATTAACTATGAACAATAAAACACTGAATATTAACATATGAACATCGCTCCTCTTTTACATGGGATTTTTATATTACCTATGGACAATAAAACACTGAGTATTAACAACATATGAACATTGCTCCTCTTTTACATGGGATTTACAATACTAACTATGAACAATAAAACACTGAATATTAATAACATATGAACATCACTCCTCCTCAAAGGAACAATCCAGCAAAACACAACATAAATGTAACAAAACAAAAAAAATATGAATGCAAAGGGTTATAAACACTGACAATATGATATATTATCACTTAAAAATGTGCTGTTTTGAATACACGGGTAAATAACATGACACAATGGGATAGAATTGTCTTGAGTGCCTAATAAGCGACGGAGGAATTGTTCCATCCCTGCGTGAAGGACATGCCGCCTCCCGATGGCAACTCGATAGGCCTTTCTCCTGATTTCACAATGACAAAAATGAAGGAGGGCCGTCATATTTGAGGCGTATTTACATTCCTCCCGCCGTCCGCACTTGCCAAAGTCATTTTTTGACAGCGAGCTGTACATCAGCGATAGAGAGGAGCGCCAGGCTTTGACCAGTTGATGACAGGCTGCCAGACAGCTTCCCTCCATTGAGCTTTTTTATCGAGGTCCGCTCCTTGCCGCCGCCGCCGCTCATCCACCCGGAAAAAGGACACGCAGTCAATTCTGACACATTCGCTGCTAACTGAGCTGAGATTGTGCGACTTTCGCTGCATAGCACATTACTGCGTTTCAGGAGTGGGGAAGTTGGAGGACTCGACGTCATCGGTGGGAAGTGACAACGCCAACTGTGCATGAATTAGGATAATTATCGTTGAATAAATCCACGCCACGGCCGACCGAGTCTGAATCATAATGGCGCAGAAGATGGTTTGAGTCTTTAAAGAAAAAGTTACTGTGGAATATACCAAGTTATTATAATGTAGGCATGTGGGCACCCTTTCAGAAATATAAAGACAAAAAAAGAGGAACATTTATTTTGGCATTAGTTCATTATATATATATATATATATATATATATATACACACACACATACATACATACATATACATACAGTAGGTGTGGTGTTCTTGGGATGCAACTCAGTATTCTTCTTCCAAACAAGACGAGTTGAGTTTATACCAAAATGGATACATGGATGATACAGCAGAGGATTGGGAGAATGTCATGTGGTCAGATGGAACCAAAATAGAACTTTTTGGTATTAACTCAAATTGTTGTGTTTGGAGGAAGAATAATACTGAGTTGCATCCCAAGAACACCATACCTACTTTAAAGCATGGGGTTGGAAACATCATGCTTTGGGTCTGTTTTTCTGCTAAGGGGACAGGACGATTGATCCGTGTTAAGGAAAGAATGAATGGGGCCATGTATCGTGAGATTTTGAGCCAAAACCTCCTTCCATCAGTGAGAGCTATGAATGGTTGACCAAATACTTATTTTCCACCATAATTTACAAATTAACTCTTTAAAATTCCCTGGATTTTTTTTTCACATTCTGTCTCCCACAGTTGAAGTGTACCTTTGATGAAAATTACAGACCTCTGTCATCATTTTAAGTGGGAGAACTTATATATATATATATATATATATATATATATATATATATATATATATATATATATATATATATATATATATATATATATATATATATATATATATATATATATATATATATATATATATATATATATATATATACATATATATATATACATATATATGTGTTTGCGGGCCAGATTATGACCCCTGAACTCTATAAACATGTCTAGTTGTACAATGCTATTCTGGTTCATACGAATACAAATCATTACAATTCCATGTTGACTAAGTAGAATAAAGCATGTTGTCTAATAGCGAGTCCATTTGGGACACCCTCTTACTGTGAGTCACCACATTTCTGCTGCTGGTGTACTATATTTTATTTTTTTTGCATCATTCCCACGACCGGAAGCTTACCTTGTGAGGACACATGGGCGGCGGCGAGTGAAAAGACTTCTCCGGCGTCTGGCTGGCGTTCTGCGAGGGGAAAAAAATTAAATATAGATAAACACACCATCATAGACTTGTTTTCATCGGAGGTTCTCCTTCTGTAAATCTTTATCAAGGCTTATTTGCGAGCCCACATATTTTTCTTGACACACATGCTGAGCACTAATCTAAAAGAGACGTGTTTTAAATCTTTATCATGACAATATCTTCGCAAAGATTACACAACCCGTTTCGATTTGCTTTAGTTTCCGATCCATTTGGAAATAATTTAAATCCTCTTTTGCCGGAAGATTTCAGCAAGTATGTATTTTTTTTTTTTTTGTAGGTTAAATGATTATCATATTGTTAATGCAACGCTTACATGGAAGAAAACAGCATTAACAAGCAGACACGAGATATGTCAACAAGCCAACAACAGATGGTCCCCACTGCTTGTGATTATGCAAAGATCCAAAGTATTTGCATACTCACATGTTGGCCGGAAAAAAGAAAAATAGGGAGCAGTGGAGTGTCTCGAGATGACCTCACCGAGGGAAAAAAAAACGTGTAAAGTTGAACGTCGCATCCTGGGGAGACCCCGTTCTCTGAGCAGGTGCTTCCAATTAAGACCCTTGTAACGCAAGCCTGCAGCTGGGGCACGCGTAATGGCGTCACCGGGACAGATGCAACACTCAAACTTTAGACTCTTAACATCTATATTTAATTGCACGGGGAGGAAAAAACACCTCAATCGCCGAACAAACCGAGTGAGAATTTAAAAAAAAAAATAAGGAAGAAAAAACAAAAAAAGAAAAAAAAACACAGGAGCCAGGCTTTCAGTGCAGGATAAACACCACCTTCATGAAATATAAATGAATAAATGGGCCTTGCCGGGACGATGAATTTAGCAGACAAAATTCCCCCTACAGATTAAATAGGCTTTGTATCCGTGATAGCATCTAATTGATGTGACAAATAAACATGAGTTATTGTCTTTGGGGATATCAGCAAGAAATGGTTGCTATGTTTCAGTGCACACACACACACACACACACACACACACACACACACACACGTATATTCATGTAGACAGATTCCCCACCATGACCTTCATTCCAAGCCCTCAGAATACAGTCTAGCCTCTTAGCAATCGAATTTAAAAACAAGAAAAAAAAAGAAAATGTTCTTCAGTACCCACTTCTTCAGCAGACTTTTTAAATGACCGAGTCGAAGTTTCAACCTCATATATAGAAATGTAATAGAGATGCGCCGATCGGCAATTATATCATCCGCAACCGCATCACTAAAGTCGTCATCCACCTGCCGTCCACCAGAACCAACATTTTATCAGAACCGCAACCGGTGAAATACATCAGAGGTAAGCCACCATAACCACTCACAGAGCTATTTAAACCCGTTTCACAGAGTAAAGAAGACAATGGGAGACGCTAACGTTCTCGTGAATATCCAATGGTGTTCATCCCGATGACAAGAATAAGGGCGTGCTGTGAGGCCATTGCCTTTGACACCTTCAACAACATGTACAAACCGATTGTAAGTCCGGCAATATGTTGAATGCAGCTTCCGCAATCACACGTACAAGATTGAAAGGCATACTGGGTGATACCGAGTACACTGATGTTTGTGATATAAACAATTTCAAACAGTCTTACTAATATGCGCCACGCTGTGAAGACACACCAAACAAGAATGACAAACACATTTCAGGAGAACATCCTCACTGTAACACAACATAAACGCAACACAACAAATACCCAGAATCCTTTGCATCCGCCACAATTCCTGAATATATTTTACACCCCCACGCCTCCAACCCCGCCCACCTTACCGGCACACGGGGGGGGGGGGGTGCTAGCGTGGTGTATGAAATAGTCAGGCATGTCCTGGATGCAAAGGATTCTGGGTATTTGTTGTGTTGCGGTTATGTAGTGTTACTGGGAGGATGTTCTCCCGAAATGTGTTTGTCATTCTTGTTTGATGTGGCTTCACAGCGTGGCGCATATTACTAAGAGTGTTAAAATTGTTAATATCACAACCATTAGTGTACTCTGTGTCACCCAGTATGCCTTGCAGTCGTGTGCATGTTGCCGCGGAAGCCACAAGCAACATGTTGCTGGACTGACAAGCAGATCGTACATGTTGTAGAAGGCGACAAAGCCAATAGCTTCATAGCACGCACTAATACCTATTAACTGGGTGACTGCCGGCAGTCATTCCAGAGAATATTGGCGTCTCCTATTATCTTCTTCGCTTTGTGACACGGGTCCTACATGGCTCTTTGAATGATAAAGGACACTGATCCCAGAACCATGTATATAAAATATTACCGAATGGTTCATCCACCACCCGCCCGAATCTAATTAAAATCTATTTTTTCGTCATGTTACCCGGCCGACCCGCGGTTTATCCGCGGATGAGACCGCAAACCGCGCATCTCTAATACATATAGTCAAGGTTTCTGGGGTTTATCCATAATACAGTGCTCAATTCTGAGGTATTTTACCCGTGAAACAGGCTTGTAGGGATGATATAGCCTGTGTGTTTTTTTCCTGACCCAACAGATATATTTATATATATACAGTGGGGCAAAAAAGTGTTTAGTCAGCCACCGATTGTGCAAGTTCTCGCACTTAAAATGATGACAGAGGTCTGTAATTTTCATCATAGGTACACTTCAACTGTGGGAGACAGAATGTGAAAAAAAAATCCAGGAATTCACATTGTAGGAATTTTAAAGAATTTATTTGTAAATTATGGTGGAAAATTAGTATTTGGTCAACCATTCAAAGCTCTCACTGATGGAAGGAGGTTTTGGCTCAAAATCTCACGATACATGGCCCCATTCATTCTTTCCTTAACACGGATCAATCGTCCTGTCCCCTGCGCAGAAAGACAGCCCCAAAGCATGATGTTTCCACCCCCATCCTTCACAGTAGTTATGGTGTTCTTGGGATGCAACTCAGTATTCTTCTTCCTCCAAACATGACGAGTTGAGTTCATACCAAAATGGATACATGGATGATACAGCAGAGGATCGGGAGAATGTCACGTGGTCAGATGAAACCAAAATAGAACTTTTTGGTATAAACTCAACTCGTCTTGTTTGGAGGAAGAAGAATATTGAGTTGCATCCCAAGAACACCATACCTGTTCTGAGAATCTGGAGAAATCACTGCACGTAAGTGATATTACGGATCGTTGATCCCTCAGGCGGTACCGCATCAAAAACCAACAAGTGTGTAAATGATATCACCACATGGGCTCAGGAACACTTCATAAAACCATGTCCAGTAACTACAGTTGGTCGCTACATCTGTAAGTACAAGTTAAAACTCTACTATGCAAAGCCAAACCCATTTATCAACAATATCCTGAAACACCGTTGTTTTGGCTGGGCCCGAGCACACCTAAAATGGACTGACGCGAAGTGGTAAAGGTGTTCTGTGGTCTGACGAGTCCACATTGAAAATTATATTTGGAAATAGAGGACGTGGTGTCCTCCAGAACAAAGAGTAAAATAACCATTCGGATTGTTATAGGCGCAAAGTTCAAAAGCCAGTATCTGTGATGGTATGGGGGTGTATTAGTGCCTAAGGGATGGGTAACTTACACATTAATGCTGAAAGGTACATACAGATTTTTGAGCAACATATGTTGTCATCCAAGCAATGTTATCATGGACGCCCCTCCTTATTTCAGCAAGACAAGTGTTACAACAGCCTGGCTTTGTAGAAAAAGAGTGCGGGTACTTTCCTGGCCCGCCTGCAGTCCGGACCTGTCTCTCATCGAAAATGTGTGGCGCATTATGAAGCGTAAAATACGACAGCGGAGACCCCGAACTATTGAACTGCTGAAGCTCCACATAAAACAAGAATAGGAAAGAATTTCACTTTCAAAGCTTCAACAATTAGTTTTCTCAGTTCCCAAACGTTTATTGAGTGTTGTTAAAAGAAAAGGTGATGTAACACAGTGGTGAACATGCCCTTTCCCAACTATTTTGGCATGTGTTGCAGCCATGAAATTCTAATTTAATTATTATTTGCAAAAAAGAAATACATTTATGAGCTTGAACATCAAATATATTGTCTTTGTAGGGCATTCAACTGAATATGAGTTGAAAAGCATTTGCAAATCATTGTATTCTGTTTATATTTAAATCTAACACAATTTCCCAACTCTTATGGAAACGGGGTTTGTAGGATAAAAATGTTTTTCAGTCCCCTAAATGATTGTCACAATCACCTGGACCCCCCACTTGAGTGCAGAACTCCATGATCCTAATCTCCCACAAAAGCTCTCTGCCGAGCACTACACTAACATAACACGCTCACAAAAGGAGTCCAGCTGCTAACCCTGCAGAGAAGGAAGATGTTCCTTCTCATTAACCTCTTCACCTTGTAAGTGGGCCCAAAAAAAAAAAAATGCACTCACTTTACAGCAACGATGTGATTTACCGACTTCCCCGCATAACAGGTCATTTGTGGTATTTGTACAAACTCTACACAATAAAATGATCATATTGTACGATGTTGGTAATTAAATTAATTTTTTATAATTCGCTTTTTGGGGTGAGGAATACGTGATTAGGTTTTGAGCGCTGAGACGGATGCAAGGAGTGAACCCTCTCGCAGCCTGTTTGTAAGTAACAAACGAACATACTTTTATATGTATAAAGCCTTTGATTCGCTTTTTTTTGTCTGACTGTTAGTTAGTTAGCAACATAGCTCAAACAGTTATGGACTGATTTTGATCAAACTTTTAAGGAATGTCCGAAATGGGATAAGAAACAAAACGATTAGATTTTGGAGGTGATCAAGATAATTTCTACGACCACACGTCTACGTTACGAAGCTGAACTTATGTGTGTGCTTACACCCACCGATACGCAGAGAGTGGATGACTGTCAAGAGAGTTCACTCTGCTTTTCATTCCGCTATAAAACAAGCAAGTGCTGAGGCGGATGCAAAGAGTGAACCCTCTCGCAGCCTGTTTGAAAGTAACAAAAAAACACAGACTTTCACATGTATATAGTCTTTGATTTACTGAGGTTTGTCTGACTGTTAGTTTGTCAGCAAAATAGCTCAAACAGTTATGGACTGATTTAAAAAAAAAATTTAGGGAATGTCCGAAATGGAATAAGAAACAAAACGATTAGATTTTGGAGGTTATCAAGATAATTTCTATGACCACTCGTCTACGTTACGAAGCTGAACTTATGTGTATGCTTACACCCACAGAGACACAGAGAGTGGATGACTGTCGAGAGGGTTCACTTTGCTTTTCATTCCGCTATAAAACCAGCAAGTGCTGTGACAGAAGCAATGAGTGAACCCTCTCGCAGCCTGTTTGAAAGTCACGGACGAACACAGACTTTTACCTGTATATTTTCTTTGATTTGCTGGGGTTTGTCTGACTGTTAGTTGGCAAAATAGCTCAAACAGTTATGGACTGATTTTAAATTTTTTTTAGGGAATGTCCGAAATGGGATAAGAAACAAAACGATTAGATTTTGGAGGATATCAGGATACTTTCTACGACCACATGTCTACGTTACGAGGCTGAACTTCTGTGTGTGCTTACACCAACCAAGACGCAGAGAGTGGATGACTGTCAAGAGGGTTCACTCTGCTTTTCATTCCGCTATAAAACAAGCAAAAGCTGAGGCGGATGCAACGAGTGAACCCTCTCGCAGTCTGTTTGGAAGTGACGGACGAACAAAACTAACACACACAGACTTTCACATTTTTATAGCCTTTGATTCCTTGGGGTCTGTTTTTCTGTTAGTTAGTTAGCAACATAGCTCAAACAGTAATGGACAGATTTTGATGAAACTTTTAGGGAATATCCGAAATGGGATCAGAAACAAACAGATTTTGGAGGTGATCAGGATAATTTGTACAATCACCCGAGGCTGAACTTCGGTGTGTGCTTACACCCACCGAGACGCAGAGAGTGGATGACTGTCAAGAGGGTTCACTCTGCTCTTCATTCCGCTATAAAACAAGCAAGTGCTGAGACGGATGCAAAGAGTGAACCCTCTTTCAACTGTTTGGAAGTAACAAACGGGCATACACTTTCACACGTATATAGTCTTTCATTCACTGGGGTTTGTTTGTCCGACGGTAAGTTAGTTAGCAACATAGCTCAAAGAGTTATGGACAAATGTTGATGAAACTTTTAGAGAATGTCCAAAATGGGATTAGTGATTACATTTTGTTGGTAATCCGGAGGATTTTTGCTACCTTGCGTCTACGTTACATGGCTGAACTCCTGTTTGTGCCTACACCCACTGAGACGCAGAGAGTGGACGACTGTCGAGAGGGTTCACTCTGCTTTTTATTCCGCTACAAAACAAACACGTGCTGGGACAGATTCAACGAGTGAACCCTCCTACAGTCTGTTTGGAAGTGACGGACGAACAAAAACAACACACACATACTTTAACATTTTTATAGCCTTTGATTCCCTGGGGTGTGTTTTTCAGTTAGAAACATAGCTCAAACAGTTATGGACAAATTTTGATGAAACTTTTAGGGAATGTCCGAAATGGGATAAGAAACAAACAGATTTTGGAGGTGATCAGGATAATTTCTGCGATCACACGAGGCTGAACTTCTGTGCGTGCTTACACCCACCGAGACGCAGAGAGTGAATGACTGTCAAGAGGGTTCACTCTGCTTTTCATTCCGCTATAAAACAAGCAAGTGCTGAGACGGGTGCAACGAGTGAACCCTCTGGCACCCTGTTCGAAAGTAATGAACAAACATAAACTTTCACATGTATATAGGCTTTGATTCGCTGGGGTCTGTATGTCTGACAGTTAGTTAGCAACATAGCTAAAACAGTTATGGACACATTTTGATGAAACTTTTAGGGAGTGTCCAAAATGGGATAAGAAACAAACTATTCGATTTTAGAGGTGATCAGGATAATTTCTCCGACCACACGTCTACGTTACGAGACTGAACTTATGTGTGTATCTACACCCACCAAGACGCAGAGAGCGGACAACTTTCGAGAGGGTTCACTCTGTTTTTTATTCCACTACAAAACAAACATGTGCTGAAACGGATGCAACAAGTGAACCCTCTCAGAGCCTGTTTAAAAGTAATGAAAAAACATACACTTTCACATGTATATAGCCATTGATTCCCTGGGGTTTGTTTGTCCGACTGTTAATTAGTTATCAACATAGCTCAAACAGTTATGGACACATTCTGATGAAACTTTTAGGGAGTGTCCGAAATGGGATAAGAAATAAACTTTTACATTTTGGGGGTGATCAGGATAATTTCTACGGACACACGTCTACGTTACGAGGTTGATTTTCTATGTGTGCCGACACCCACCGAGACGCGGAGAGTGGACATCTGTCGAGAGGGTTCACTCAGTTTTCCATTCTGCTTTAAAACATTTTTCAAATTCAAGTGAGAATACATTTAATCCACTGTTTAAAAATTGGAATCAATGAATGATTTAGATTAAATATCAATATACTATTGTATACATTGATCATTAAACCATGTAAAATATCCCAATAATGCATCATACATCTGACAGGATTACATTTTGATCATGTCTTTAGTCAAATTGATATCCCAAAACAGTAGGGGGAGCCTATGAGCACACAGTACCGTATTTTCCGGACTATAAGGCGCACTTAAAATACTTTAATTTTCTCAAAAATCAACAGTGTGCCTTGTAGCCCTGATGTACGGCATGATTATAGTTGTCCTTACCGACCTCGAAGCAATTTTATTAGGTACATGGTAAAATAAGTGTGGTCAGTAGATGGCAGTCATACATAAGAGATACGTGTAGACTGAAATATGATGGCAGTAAACAACACCAAAACTTAAAATCCTGATGAGTGCGGAAATACGACCATATCACACCAACTCTGAAATCCCTCTCCTAGCTTCTATTTCACTCAGACTTGAATACAAAGTCTCCCTACTAACCCACCAGTGACTCCGTGGAAATGCCCCCCTCTATCCCAAAGAACTACTCAACCCCAAATCATCCACAAAACACCTCCGCTCCAAAAAGGCTAACCTCCTCCGACCTCCAAAGACAAAGCTATAAACTATGCTCCTCCGCTCCCAGTCTGTGGAACGCTCTCCCTGACCACCTAAGTGGACCACAGACTTTGAAAAAGGCTTAAAAACCCTTCTTTTTTTAAAAAAAAAACCTTCTTATGGATACATGCATACTAGTTCTAGCTATTATGCTGTTCTAGTATTTATTTTTATTTATTTGTATTATGTTTTTGTTATTATTAATTTATTTTCCTTTTTATTTTGTATAATACACTGTAGTTTTTGCTC
>NC_084615.1:21344336-21359336 GCF_033978795.1 Nerophis ophidion
TAAAAATCCTAATAATAAAGACATTTACTTATACACCATACAACATCTAAACAATACAATCAATTGGATAACAATAACAAAAAAAATAGATTAAAAAAGATTTTAATCCGGTGCGTTTTAAGGTCGGAAAAATACGGTACTTAACAGAGATGTCCGATAATGGGTTTTTTGCCGATATCCGATATTTCGATATTGTCCAACTCTTAACTACCGATTCCGATATCAGCCGATACCGATATATACAGTCATGGAATTAAAACATTATGTCTAATTTTGTTGTGATGCCCCGCTGGATGCATTAAACAATGTAACAAGGTTTTCCAAAGTAAATCAACTCAAGTAATGGGATGTGTATATGTATGTATGTATGTGTGTATATATATATATATATATATATATGTATGTATAAATGTATGTGTGTGTGCGTATATATATATATATATATATATATATATATATATATATATATATATATGTGTGTGTGTGTATATGTATGTATGTATGTATATGTGTGTATGTATGTGTACATACATTTGTGTATATGTATATGTGTGTATATATGTATGTATGTATATGTATATATAAAATGTATCTCTTATTTCTTTAATTTTTTTCATAATTTTTTTTTATCATTATTACTATTAATTAGTATGTTTTATTTTTGTTTGTTTTTTTTCCCCTCAAAAAAAAAAAAGTAATCGGAAAAAAAAATGCCAACATGGCGATGCCATATTTATCATTGAATTCACAACATTAATTATATTTTTTTATAACATGCCTCAAAACAGCAGCTTGGAATTTGGGACATGCTTTCCCTGAGAGAGCATGAGGAAGTATAGGAGTTAGTGCTGCAAAGGTTTCTGGGTACTTTTTCTCTCCTGTTTATTTTGTGTTACGGTGCGGATGTTCTCCCGAAATGTGTTCGTCATTCTTGTTTGGTGTGGGTTCACAGTGTGGCGCATATTTGTAACAGTGTTTAAGTTGTTTATACGGCCAACCTCAGTGTGACCTGTATGGCCGTTGACCAAGCATGCGGGGCATTCACTTGTGTGTGTAAAAAGCTGTAAATATTATGTGATTGGGCCGATTGGGCTCTGTACTTCTCCCTACGGCCGCGTAGCACTCCGTACAGCGGCGTTTTTTAAAAAGTCATACATTTTTTACTTTTTGAAACTGATAGCATATATACATATATTATATGTATATGTATATATATTATATATATATATGATATATTTGCAGACAATTGCATCATGTTTTGTTATAATTCAGAAAGAAGTCCCCGGTGCATTGTGGACAGGCATTGGGGCAGGATAAAATAAATACATTTAAAAAATGGTAATTTCTTTTGATATTCATTTAAAAATCAAGATGAAAAGTAAACAAGCGCGTGTATATTCCATCTCCAGCAGCCGGTTTTAATCTGAGACGGCAAACATTGCGGGAGAGGCAGTATTTATAAATAAAAATGAGCTCCCTACACAGCCTTGATTATTACTACTTCAGTTTACACACACAGAGAAGCCTAATCGAACCACCACTGATGATTTAACGCCAACACTTCAAACACATTAACATCTCACCAGGAAACTGTTTTCTTCCTTTTTCGCTCTTTTTTTCCCCATCCGTCCTGATTTGTAAGCAAAGTCCAAAAAAAAAAAAAAAAAGTATTTTCTTTTGATCGGTTTTCAATCCTTTCATGACAAAAATATAAAAGTCAAGCCTCCTTGGCTGGGAAACATCTGATAAGAAAAGACGTTTGACAAATACTCTCCAGTTACACCGCATATTGATGTTTTTTTTGGTCTTCTCCCGGGGCTAAAGTTGTTGTTTGTTCTCGTAATTTGATGAGGCTCAGAAAAGATAAAGATGATCGTTTTTTTTTTTTTGCCAGATTTCCGGGAATTGTTACTGACGTCATCAGTCACACACACTGTGTGAATGTGTGTGTTGACATATTGTCATAAAATAATGGATATACAATCAATTATCATTATATTGACTATTAGGAGTATGCATAAGTTAAACTCCTACCTTGTTTACTTATGTGATGACCTATTTAAAGCTTTAAAATCCAACTGAATCAAGCAGCTAAGTCATTTTTTTGCATTTTTCCCATCATGCCTTGCAATGGATTAAATGAGTGTAATTTAGATGTTTTTATTGTGATAGGACCGTTTTTTTTAAATAATATCCACAAAGTTCAGTGAGCATGTTGTGTCATTGTGACCTTGAGTGTCGACTTTTTGTACCGTTTGATTAGTTTTTCCTGCACCATGACTAGGGAAGGTTGTTTGGATTGGGTCGTAGCAGTAAATGCTGTGCTGTAACGTCGAAAAAGTACACGTTATGGTCACTGACCAGAGTTCCTCACACTGTACACAAGACGGTGACAATTAAACGGTTACTTATAGACATTGATTTAGTGCTGCCGTCTTTCGGGCCAAACTGAAGATGCCCGCGGGCTGCTTTGTTTGGACACCCCTGATCTAAAGCAGATGAAGCAACTGCATCATGCTCAGGTGAAAACAAAAAAGATTATTTGATAATTGTGTGTGACAATATGTGTTTACTTTTTGTGCTGTTTGATTAGTTTTTCCTGCACTATGACTGGGGAAGGTTGTTTGGATTGGGTCATAGCAGTAAATGCTGTGCTTGTGACGTCAAGAAAGTACACATCATGGTCACTGACCAGAGTTTCTCACACTGTCCACAAGACAGTGACAATTAAACGGTTACTTATTGACATTAGACTAATGCCGTCGTCTTGCGGTCCAAACTGAAGATGCCGGCGGACCACATTGTTTGGACACGACCTGATCTACAGCAGATGAAACGACTGCATCATGGTCAGGCAAAAACAAAAAGATGGTGTGACAATCATGTGTGACAATGTGTGTTGACTTTTTGTGCTGTTTGATTAGTTTTTCCTGCACTATGACTAGGGAAGGTTGTTTGAAATGGGTCGTAGCAGTAGATGCTGCGCTTGCAGTGTCACGAAAGTACACATCATAGTCACTGGCCAGACTTTCTCACACTGTCCACAAGACAGTGACAATTAAACGGTTACTTATTGACATTAAACTGGTGCCGTCGTCTTGCGGGCCTAACTAAAGATAGCTGATGGCCGCATTGTTTGGACACCACCTGATCTCGAGCGGATGAAATGACTGCATCATGCTCAGGTAAAAACAAAAAGATTATTTGATAATCATGTGTGACAATGTGTGTTGACTTTTTGTGCCATTTGATTTATTTTTTTCTGCACCATGACTAGGGAAGGTTATTTGGATTGGGTCATAGCAGTAAATGCTGTGGTTGTGGTGTCAAGAAAGTACACATCATGGTCACTGACCAGAGTTTCTCACACTCTCCACAAAATGGTGACAATTAAACTTGTTTTTATTGACAATAAAATTGTGCAGAGCAGACGTCTTGCGGGCCAAACTGAAGATGCAAGCGGGCCGCATTGTTTGGACACCACCTGCTCTAAAGCAGATGAAACAACTGCATCATGCTCAGGTGAAAACAAAAAGATAATTTGATTATCTTGTGTGACAATGTGTGTTGACTTTTTGTGCCCTTTGATTAATTTTTTTCTGCACCATGACTAGGGAAGGTTGTTTGGATTGGGTCGTAGCAGTAAATGCTCTGCTTGTCACGTCAAGAAAGTACACATCATGGTTACTGACCAGAGTTTCTCACACTGTCAACAAGATGGTGACGATTAAACGGTTACTTATAGACATTAAACTTGTGCCGTCGTCTTGCGGGCCAAACTGAAAATGCCCTCAGACTGCATTGTTTGGACACAACCTGATTTGAAGTAGATGAAACGACTGCATCATGCTCAGGTGAAAACAAAAAGATAATTTGATTATCTTGTGTGACAATGTGTGTTGACTTTTTGTGCCGTTTGATTTTTTTTTTCCTGCACCACTTGTCACAGACCAGAGTTTCTCACACAGTCCACAAAACGGTGACGATTAAACGGTTACTTATTGATATTAAAATGTTGTCATCGTCTTGCGGGCCAAACTGAAGATGCCGGCGGGCCGCATTGTTTGGACACCACCTGATCTAAAGCAGATGAAACGACTGCATCATGCTCAGGAAAAAACAAAAAGATGGTGTGACAATCATGTGTGACAATGTGTGTTGACTTTTTGTGCTGTTTGATTAGTTTTTCCTGCACTATGACTAGGGAAGGTTGTTTGGATTGGGTCGTAGCAGTAGATGCTGCGCTTGTGACGTCAAGAAAGTACACATGTTCACTGACCAGAGTTTCTCACACTGTCCACAAGACAGTGACAATTAAACGGTTACTTATTGACAATAAAATTGTGCAGACGTCTTGCGGGCCAAACTGAAGATGCAAGCGGGCCGCATGGTTGTGACACAACCTGATCTAAAGCAGATGAACCAACTGCATCATGCTCAGGTGAAAACAAAAAGATGGTTTCATAATCATGTGTGACAATGAGTGTTTAGGTATTTTTTTCCTGCACCATGACTAGGGAAGGTTGTTTGGATTGGGTCGTAGCAGTAAATGCTGTGCTCATAACGTCAGGAAGTAACACAACATCATGGTCACTAACCAGAGTTCCTCACACTGTCCCAAGACGGTAACAATTAAACCTAATAAGAAAACTAGGCTAAGTTACTTATTGACATTTAGCTTCTGCCGTCATCTCGCGGGTCAAACTGAAGATTCCGGCGGGCCACTTTGATCTAAATCTAATTCTATTTGCAGATGAGACGACTGCATCATGCTCAGGTGAAAACAAAAAGATGTTTTGACGATCATGTGTGTAGACTTTGTGTGCCGTTTGATTTGTTTTCTTTGCACCATGACTAGGGAAGGTTGTCTGGATTGGGTCGTAGCAGTAAATGCTGTGATTGTAACGTCAATAAAAAATGCTCGGGTGAAAACAAAAAGATGGTTTGGTAATCATCCTGGATCCATGTATATATATATATAACATATAAACCTCAGTCAAGAAGCTATTCTTGAAAAAAAAAGCCCGCGAGAAACCCATTCAGTGCTGGGCGCACAGATGTTTTAAGCCCAACTTCCAGTATCTACATGCAGCATACTCTCGTCATCCCCTAGACATTCCTGCCTACATTTAGTCAGCTATAGATACTGTATGGTGCCTCACTCCCACTGTTTGCCACCCATACAGTCCTCCTTTCCTGATAAAATGTAGTCTCGCTGGGATTAAAGGAGCAATGTAGTTCAAGGATTATCAAATGCCCTTGATCATGGGACTCGCATGCTCTCTTTTTTTTATCTGCAGCGCATAGTACTAAATATATTCTCTGTTTTTTTTTTCTTGCCTCGTGTCGCTAACCATCTGCACAATTTTGCTCTTGCTTTTTGGTTGTGGAAAAAGGTGAGAAGAGATCTTAAGAGTACAGAATGTGATAATGGGTGTATGAAGACCCTGTTGCTGGTTCGCTCAACAAAACTATACAACCATACAAGATGGTTCAGTTGCAGATTTGGAGTTGTGGATGTTTATTGGACCAATACACCAATGCACAGTGTGCAAAACATATATAGAGTGCAAAAATTGGTAAAAATGAAAAGCAAATCGCCCAAAAAAACAGAAAAAAAAAAACAATATTCAGTCTAAGACTGCGCACCTGGAGAGGGGGTTCAAACTGAGGCCAAGGGGAAAAAACCCATAGCCATAGCACAACAAAAACATAAACATCTAAGAACACAAAGGACATTAAAGACATTAAAAGAGCAATCAATCAACGTTGATGTACATAGCCCTAAATCACAAGTGTCTCAAAGGGCTGCAAGAGCCACACCGGCATCATCGGTTCAGATCCCACATAAAGGCAAGGAAAAACTCACAACCCAGTGGGATGTCAATGCGAATGACTATGAAAAACCTTGGAGAGGGTGACTCCGCCCCACCCCCTCTAGGAGGAGACCGAATGCAGTGGAGGTGGGTCTAACATAATAGTGAGAGTCCAGTCCATGGTGGGGCCAGCAGGAGATCATCCCAAGCTCATGCAACCAGCCACTTCTACACACAGCTACAAAAGTAAAACAACAACCAAAAAAACCCAAAACATAGGAGCAGACCCAACAAAGCAACAGGGAGAGCCGACTCCATCCTCGGCTGCCCACCTACTCCTGGCCAGTGTCCAGTCCGCATGGATTAGTGAGGATTATTTGTACTATTCTCCAAAATCTCCACAACCACCCTGCTTACCTATTCCCACAACACAACAGTCTCCCTTAAAGAGTCCGAGCCCCTCCCACGGGAATACCACTGACAGGGGTAAATGATGAAAAAACAAACTTAACTTACATATCTAGATAATAATAGACAATATTTAATGCTAAACATCCATTTTTTCTACCGCTTATTCCCTTTGGGGTCACGGGGTGCGCGGGTGCCTATCTCAGCTACAATCGGGCGGAAGGCGGTCTTCACCCGGACAAGTCGCCACCTGATCGCAGGGCCAACACAGATAGACAGACAACATTCACATGATCCAATATATGTATATACAGTATATCCATTACATCTCAAATTAAACATAATATTTATCAACTCCGTATTAGAATAATTATGTTGAAGTTCTCACACAACCTTAGTATGCTTAAAGTCCTTTGCTATAGTTATTAGCTTTGTGCTCAAGTTAGACATTTCTATCTGTGCAAAGGCAAAAATTATTGTCTGAGGGGTGGCCTCAGCCGCGGTTGATATCGTTGTTTTAGCCCGCTAACAGCCAAGGATTTGAAGGACCTCAACGCAGATAGGACGACAACACGCAGACGAAGCAGAGACAAGGCGAAAATCACAAGGCCCCCCCAACACATTATGTCACGTATCGTGCGTCCTGGACCTGCTTTGCATAATATATGCAACCACTCGTTTTAGAGGTGGCCTCAGTGATGTTGACTGGGGAACTCCTGAATAAAGTTAAAGTACCAATGATTGTCACACACACACTAGGTGTGACGAAATTATTCTCTGCCTTTGATCTTTCACCCTTGATCAACCCCTGGGAGGTGAAGGGAGCAGTGGGCAGCAGCCGTGCCGCGCCCGGGAATCATTTTTGGTGATTTAACCCCCAATTCCAACCCCTAATGCTGAGTGCCAAGCAGGGAGGTAATAGGTCCCATTTTTTATATAGTCTTTGGTATGACTCGGCCGGGATTTGAACTCATAACCTACCGATCTCAGGGCATTGCACTCTAACCACTAGACCACTGAGTAGGAGGACGTGAGAGCTGAACATTGGAGCGTAGGACGAGACTGTAACTAAGTGTGCAGCTCCATGCGTTCTCCTCATGAGCTAAATTGAACTCTGTCTCTGCATAATTATTTGCTTTTTGTCTGTTTAATAGATGTCATCAGTGTTTGAACCTGACACTCCATGAATAAATAATAAGTCCCCCTTAAGACCACTCGGTCTGGTCCACTACTGGTCACATGACCTACGAGTCTCTCGTGTGCGTGCTTGGGTCCGGCGGTGTGGTGTACGCCACTCAAAACGTTATCTTTCTGCAAGGCCACGACACCGACACTGCCTTTGTGCGCACCGTCACGGACACACAATGCTTATAAGAGGTACAGTACTGTAAATCCACAGACGGGGCTGGCATGTACAGTACAGCGGCATCCTTTATTGTTTACAGTCACGGTACCTTTTAGACCAGGGCTCCGCAACCCAAAACGTTGAAAGAGCCATATTGGACCAAAAATACAACAAATAGCCTACTATCAAAATGTCGCAGGCTGACACAAATCTTCTTTGGTAGAAATGTGGACATTTATTTTTATTCTACACATTTTTGAAACATTAGAAACCAAATAAGAGGTTACTCAGAAGGTGAGCTAACTCCTGGAAATTACTGTGTCCAAGTTTAAAGAGTCTTCTTCTAATGGATTTATTACAATCTTTGCAAACTGGATAACGTTTGCTGTAGTCTGGAACAACATGGCGCACAAACAAGTATCAGAAGTGCAGCCAATATTACATACAGATAATGTGTCATGAAACATGCAAATATAAATTAAATACACGAAGGACATAAGTAAAGGAAATTAAATGAGCGGTATAGCTCGGTTTGTAGAGTGGCCGTGCCAGCAACTTGAGGGTTGCAATTTCGATTCCCGCTTCCGCCATCCTAGTCACTGCCGTTGTGTCCTTGGGCAAGACACTTTACCCACCTGCTCCCAGTGCCACCCACACTGGTTTAAATGTAACTTAGATATTGGGTTTCACTGTGTAAAGTGCTTTGAGTCACTAGAGAAAAGTGCTATATAAATATAATTCACTTCAATAAACTTCACTAACTTCAATTCAAATATTCCTACAAACGAGGCATAATGATGCAATATGTACTGTACATATATCCATCCATCCATTTTCTACCGCGTGTCCCATTTGGGGTATCTGGGGGTGCTGGAGTGTATCTCAGCTGCATTAGGGCGGAAGGCGGAGTACACCCTGGACAAGTCGCCACCTCATCACAGGATATGTACATACACGCAAACCTGAATAGGATGTCAGCATCTATTAGCTTGCACTCAAATCTGCCTGATCAGCCCTCCAACAAGTAAACAACATTACGCACAGCATAAAACGTTTGATGGACAAAAATGAGACAAAGACGGAGTGGCATGACACACATCTTGCCATGGCAGCGTCAGAGAAAGTCGTGCACGTAAGCAATATGTATATACATCCACCCATCCATTTTCTACCGCTTGTCCCTTTCGGGGCCTTGGGGGGTGCTGGAACCTATCTCAGCTGCATTCGGGCGGCAGGCGGCGTACACCCTGAACAAGTCGCCACCTCATCACAGGATATGTACATACAAGCAAACCTAAATAGCATGTCAGCATCTATTAGCTTGCACTCAAATCTGCCTGATTAGCCTTCCAATAAGTTAATAGCATCACGCACAGCATAAAACGTTTGGTGGACAAAAATAGTACAAATAAGGAGTGGCATTAACACGTCTTGCCGTGGCTGCGTCGGAGAAAGTTGTGCACGTAAACAATGTGTATATACATCCACCCATCAATTTTCTACCACTTGTCCCTTTTGGGGTCGCGGGGTGGGCTGGAGTCTATTTCAGCTGCATTCGGGCGGAAGGCGGGGTACACCCTGGACAAGTCGCTACCTCATCACAGGATATGTACATACAGATAAACTAAATAGCATGTTAGCATCTAATAGCTTGCAGTCAAATCTGCCTGTTTAGCCCTCCAATAAGTTAATAGCATCACGCACAGCATAAAACGTTTGGTGGACCAAAATTAGACAAATAAGGAGTGTCGTGAAACACGTCGTGCCGTGGCAGCGTCTGAGAAAGTCGTGCACGTAAACAAACTGTTGAGTCACAGTCCACGCGACGGTGTGTTTGAGGACCACTGAAATTAGTAGGATTAAACGGCGCTCATGAACACAAACGTATTAAACATGGGCTTTCTAACAAAAAGGAAGGTTTGTGTCATGTCTGTCCTCCTACAGAAACCCTACTACAACCAGAAGCTTATTTTTCACACCATTTTTTTTTTTACCATGCCCATGCCAAAGTCCACGCGACGGTGTGTTCGAAGGCCGCTGAAATTAGTAGCACAAAACGGCGCTCGCCAAATACTCTCACCAGTCAAGCATAAACACAAACCTATCAAACATGGGCTTTCTAAATATTAAATTTGTGTCGTGTTTGTCCTCCAACAGAAATCATATTTCCAAGAAAACAAATATTTTTCACCCCATTTTTTTTTCCCATTTCCATGCCACAGTCCACGCGACGGTGTGTTCAAGGGCCGCTGAAATTAGTACAATAAAACGGCGCTCATGAACATAAACCTATTAAACATGGGCTTTCTAACAGATAAGAAGTTTTGTGTAATGTTTGTCCTCCTATGGAAACCCTACTACGACATGAAACTTATTTTTAACCCCATTTTTTTGGGCCATTTCCATGCGACAGTCCACGCAACGGTGTGTTCAAGGGCCGCTGAAATTAGTAGGACAAAACGGCGCTCTACAAATACTCTCACCAGTCAAGCATAAACAAAAACATATTAAATGTGGGATTTTTAACAATTAGGTTTGTCTCGTTTGTCCTACTACAGAAATCATAATCCAACAAAAAAAATATTTTTCACCCCATTTTTTTTTTCTGTCCATTTCCATGCATTTTTGGAAAAGCTCCATGGAGCCACCAGGGCGCCGCGGTTTGCTGACCCCCCCCGTTTTGGACTGTTTTGATGGGGAAAGCCACTCGGGGTGATGTCAGTTAAGGAGCTATTTCGAATATTTCGGAAAATCGTGCACGTAAACAAACTGTCGAGTCACACAGTCCACGCGACGTTATGTTCAAGGTTCGCTGAAAATAGTGGGACAAAACGGCGCTCGCCAAATATTCTCATCATCGAAGAATTAACACAAACCTGTTAAACTTGGGCTCTTTAACATTTTTGTTGAGTTTTACTTGATTTCAAAATATGTCAATCAAAAGGGGGTGTGACAATCATATTTTGTCAATATTCAGTGTTTTATCGCTCATAGAAAAAATACAATTTCTATTACGTTTTTGAAAGCGGTCTGTCATAACATTTTTAGCATTCAATCAGACATTATTGTAAGGCTTTGTGTTAGTGTTCCTCAAAATAGATATACCGGCCCCCAGACATTTTTTTCTCTAAATGTGGCCCCCGAGTCAAAATACAGTAGAGCAAAAAAGTATTTAGTCAGTCACCGATTGTGCAAGTTCTCCCACTTAAAATGATGACAGAGGTCTGTAATTTTCATCATAGGTACACTTCAAAATTAGAGACGGAATGTGACAAAAAAAATCCACGAATTCACATTGTAGGAATTTTAAATAATTGATTTGTAAATTAAGGTGGAAAATAAAGTATTTGGTCAACCATTCAAAGCTCTCACTGATGGAAGAAAGTTTTGGCTCAAAATCTCACGATACATGGCCCCATTCATTCTTTCCTTAACACGGATCAATCGTCCTGTCCTTTTAGCAGAAAAACAGCCCCAAAGCATTATGTTTCCACCCCCATGCTTCACAGTAGGTATGGTGTTCTTGGGAAGCAAATCAGTATTCTTCTTCCTCCAAACACGACGAGTTGAGTTTGTACCAAAAAGTCCTATGTTGGTTTCATCTGACCACATGACATTCTCCCAATCCTCTGCTGTATCATCCATGTATCCACTTTGGTATAAACTCAACTCGTCATGTTTGGAAGAAGAATACTGAGTTGCATTCCAAGAACACCATACCTACTGTGAAGCATGGGGGTGTAGGACAGACCTGGGCAATTACAGTGGGGCAAATAAGAATTCAGTCAGCCACCGATTGTTTGATAATGCATTCGAAACTGACATCAATCTCTAAAGGATATCACCACATGGGCTCAGGAACAATTCAGAAAACCACTGTCACTAAATAAAGCTGGTGGCTACATCTGTTAGTTAAAGTTAAAACTCTACTATGCAAAGCGAAAGCCATTTATCAACAACATCCAGAAACGCCGCCGGCTTCTCTGGGCCCGATATCATCTACGATGGACTGATGCAAAGTGGAAGAGTGTTCTGGTGCGTCCACATTTCAAATTATTTTTGGAAATATTCGACATTCGTGTCATCCGGACCAAAAGGCAAGCGAAACATCCACACTGTTATCGACGCAAAGTTTAAAAGCCAGCGTCTGTGATGGTATGGGGGTGCATTAGTGCCCAAGGCATGGGTAACTTACACATCTGTGAAGGCATCATTAATGCTGAGAGGTACATACACGTTTTGGAACCACAAGCGCCGTCTTTTTCATGGACGCCCCTGCTTATTTCAGCAAGACAATGCCAAGCCACATTCAGCAAGTTCTCCCATTTAAAGTGATGAAAGAGGTCTGTAATTTTCATCATTAGGTACACTTCAACTGTGAGAGACAGAATGGGAAGAAAAAAAAAAAAAACAACAGAAAACATACTTTTCAGCCCATTTTTTTTTTTTTTTCCATTTCCATGCATTTTTGGAAAAGCTCCACGGAGCCACCAGGGCGCAGAGGTTTACTGCCCCCCCCCCCCCGTTTTGGACTGTTTTGCTGGGGAAAACCACTCGGGGTGATGTCAGCCAAAATGCTATTTAGAATATTTGCCTTTGAAAAAAAAAAAATAATAAACTACCGATTCTGTCTATTACCCAACCTTCAATGGACCCCCCGCTGTTGTTCATTAGCAAACTCTAAGGCCCGGGGGCTATTTTGCGGTGGTTCAATCCCCGCTTTATTATTTAGCGACTTGCCTTGGACACGCAATCAAAGGGACATGCAATCGGCGCAAAACTTGTATCGCCTTTTTTTTCCACCATGCCCGGGACAGGAATCCTATAATTGTGAGCCAGGGGATCCGCGGCGCAACATTTAAACCGCACCTCTACTGCTCTTTATCCTCGGCGTAACATCGGCTCCTATTAATGTCATTGCCAGGATAAAAAAAAATGAGACGTATCAGAACAATTATTTTGCATTGGCTTCAAGCAAGAACCAGAATTTCAGTGTGAATGGCACCGGAACCTTGGATCCTTCTAATGCCTTCAAAAAAAAAAAAAAAAAAAAGCCCATCAAAGATGATTGAATATCATTTTAATGGGGGGGAAAAAAAAAAAAGTACGAGGCTTTCATACTGTCTACCTGCCATGTTATTGGATAGCCCGTGTCAGTCAAGCTAAAGAACACAGGCAAAGCACAGAGACAGGCTGACAAGACGTAAGCAGACTGCCTTCCATCTTCCTTCGCCGCCTGGCATGTTTATCTTGTCTTCCATGCGAGCTGAGAGCGGTGGCGTGCATATGCATACGCAAAAAAACAACAAAAAAAAAAACAGTGCCTTTGGGATGGGAAAGCCGCGCATATAGCACGGGGCTCTTTGAAACCGCGCCAGGGCGGGTCTCATTTGCAAAGCAATTTTGACGACAAAAAGTAGACCGCTCCGCCACTTCAAACCCAAATCTGGCGATACCAGCTGGTTGTGGACGTGGAGTTTGCGGAGCGCGCTTGTGACGCACCCATGCAAGCGCGGTGATTGTTTTGGCAAGGGGGAAGAGGGTCTAATTTACATGAAAGGGGGAGTTCTGGACCCACTAAGGGATCTTGCCTTTGACCGGCGTGCCAACGGTCCTCTGCAAAAACAATGCAATTACAACCCACCAGGCCGTCGAGCCTCAAACCCACTCGTTTCATTACAACGTGACTGCGTAATTATTAAATAGCTCCTCTAAAGATGATAATGCATTCGAAACCGACATCAATATCTAAAGGATATCACCACATAGGCTCAGGAACACTTCAGAAAACCACTGTCACTAAATAAAGCCGGTCGCTACATCTGTAAGTGAAAGTTAAAACTCCATTATGCAAAGCGAAAGCCGTTTATCAACAACATCCAGAATCGCCGCCGGCTTCTCTGGGCCCGAGATCATTTAGGATGGACTGATGCAAAGTGGAAAATTGTTCTGACGAGTCCACATTTCAAATTGTTTTTGGAAATATTCGAAATTCGTGTCATCTGGACCGAAGAGGAAGAAGCAAAACATCCACACTGTTATCGACGCGAAGTTCAAAAACCAGCGTCTGTGATGGTATGGGGGTGCATTAGTGCCCCAGGCATGGGTAATTTACACATCAGTGAAGGCACCATTAATGCTGAAAAGTACATACAGGTTTTGCAACAGAAATATTCGACATTCGTGTCGTCCAGACCAAAGGGAAGGCGAAACATCCAAACTGTTATCGACGCGAAGTTCAAAAGCCAGCGTGTGTGATGGTAAGGGTTGTGCATAAGTGCCCAAGGCATGGGTAACTTACACATCTGTGAAGGCACCATTGATGCTGAAAAGTACATACAGGTTTTGGAACAGAAATATTCGACATTCGTGTCATCCGGACCGAAGGGGAAGCGAACCATCCAGACTGTTATCGACGCAAAGTTCAAAAGCCAGCGTCTGTGATGGTATGGGGGTGCCTTAGTGCCCAAGGCATGGGTAACTTACACATCAGTAAAGGTACCATTAATGCTGAAAAGTACATACAGGTTTTGGAACAGAAATGTTCGACATTCGTGTCATCCAAACCAAAAAGGGAAGTGAAACATCCACACTGTTATCGACGCAAAGTGTAAAAGCCAGCATCTGTGATGGTATGGGGGTGCATTAGTGCCCAAGGCATGGGTAACTTACACATCAGTGAAGGCACCATTAATGCTGAAATGTACATACAGGTGTTGGAACAACATATGCTGCCATCTTTTTCATGGACGACCCTGCTTATTTCAGCAAGACAATGCCAAGCCACATTCAGCAAGTTACAACAGCGTAGCTTCGTAAAAAAAAAAAAAAAAAAAGAGTGCGGGTATTTTCCTGGCCCTCCTGCAGTCCAGACCTGTCTCCTTTCGAAGATGTTTTGGAACAACATACGCTGCCAATCCAAGCGCCGTCTTTTTCATTGACGCCCCTGTTTATATCAGCAAGACAATGCCAAGCCACATTCAGCACGTGTTACAACAGCGTGGCTTTGAAAAAAAGAGTGCGGGTACTTTCCTGGCCCACCTGCAGTCTAGACCTGTCTCCCATCGAAAATATGTGGCGCATTATGAAGCGTAAAATACGACAGTGGAGACCGCGGACTGTTGAACGACTGAAGATCTACATAAAAACAAGAATGGGGAAAGAATTCCACTTTCAAAGCTTCAACAATTAAATTCCTCAGTTCCCAAATGTTTTTTGAGTGTTGTTAAAAGAAAAGGTGATGTAGCACAGTGGTGAACATGCCCTTTCTCAACTACTTGGGCACGTGTGGCAGCCCTGAAATTCTAAGTTAATTATTATTTGGAAAAAAAAATAAAGTTTATGAGTTTGAACATCAAATATGTTGTCTTTGTAGTGCATTCAACTGAATATGGGTTGAAAATGATTTGCATATCATTGTATTCTGTTTAT
>NC_084615.1:21366836-21375141 GCF_033978795.1 Nerophis ophidion
TACAAATTGTCATTATATATGTAAGTGCAATTTAAAACTACTATACAAAGCAAAAGCCATTAATCAACAACACCAAGGCAGTGTTGCATCAAAAAGAGACATCAGTGTGTAAAGGAAATCACCACATGGGCTCAGGAACACTTCAGAAAACCACTGTCGGAAACTACAGTTTGTCACTATATATATATATATAAGTTCAAGTTAAAACTACTATACAACGCGAAAGCCATTATTCAACAACACCCAGGCAGTACTGCATCAAAAAGCAACACCAGTGTGTAAAGGATATCACCACATGGGCTCAGGAACACTTCAGAAAACCACCTTCGGGAACTACAGTTTGTCACTATATATATAAGTGCAAGTTAAAACTACTTATACAAAGTGAAAGCCATTAATCAACAACACCCAGGCAGTACCGCATCAAAAAGCGACATCAGTATGTAATGGATATCACCACATGGGCTCAGGAACTTTTTAGAAAAGCACTGTCAGTAACTACAGTTTGTCGCTATATATGCAAGTGCAAGTTAAAACTTTACCATGCAAAGCGAAAGCCATTTATCAACAACACACTGGCAGTACTGCATCAAAAAGCGACATCATTTTATAAAGGATATCACCACATTGACTCCAGAACCTTTCAGAAAACCACTGTCAGTAACTGCACTTGGTCGCTACATCTTTAAGTGCAAGTTACAACTCTACTATGCAAAGCCACAGCCATTTATCAACAACACCCAGAAACGCCGACGGCCTCGCTTGACTGATACAACGTGTAAAAGTGTCCACATTGCAATTTTTTGGGGGGAAACTGTGGACGTTGTGTCCTTTGGACCAAAGAGAAAAAAAACCATCCAGATTGTTCTAGGGGCAAAGTTCAAAAGCCAGTATCTGTGATGGTATGGGGGTTTATTAGTGCCCAAGTTAGAACCAAGTATTCATGTTTACATTGATCCTCATGGGAAATCCTGCTTCACTATACAAACTTTTCGGTTTACAAACCACGTTCAAGAACCAACCAGGTTTTTGTAAATTGACGTTCCACTGTGCCTTTAACCTATAACCCCAACATTTTTATCATATCAAATGTACCCGTACCATGAATTGATTTACGTTAGGGGAGTCCAAAGTGTGGCCCGCAGTTAATTGTTTACCGGCCCGCCACACATTCTGCAAAAATTGCACAATTGATAGTATTGCAAAAATAAAAAAATAAAAACATTTAAAACGCGAAAAAGTTGCAATGTTGACACAAAGCTGCCATGCAGGCTTTTTTTTGGTCTTCCTTTATTTTAATTTTTTTTGCCATTGCTCCAAAGAAAAAGAAAAAAAATACACCAAATTTATGTTGTAATAAATTATTAACCTATTCATTGCTCCAATTACTTCAAAAAATTCACTTTAAAATGTTTTCTGTGAAAAAAAATATTGCTTTTATTGTGTGGTTGCCATCTAAAACATCAAAGTTTTCTTTGACAAAAAAAGCATAAAAGAAACAAAATAATGAAAAAATCGACAGATATTGAAGTTGATCTCGTAACTTAAGTGTTGAAAGTAAAAAAAAAATTTAAATAAAAAATTTATCATTTTATGAGTGGGGGACCTTTTGGATCCCAAATATATTTTGTGGGATTTGTTTTTATTTTTCACTGAGATTACTCAAAAATATTACATAATTAAAATGTCCTGCACTATTGATCTTTTAGGGCTCTAATTACTAAATACTGCATATTTCAGTTTTACTATAAAAACAAAATCTTTATATCAACTTGAAGTTGGTATAGAGATTTATTGTAAGCATTAAAATAAAAAAAATAATAATAATGATTTGACTTATTTTGAACATTGCAATGACTTAAACCCTTTTTGGTCCCTGGGAGCCCTTAAGATAAAAAAAAAACAAAAATATATATACATTTTGTTATGATATGAAAATGAAATATATCAAACTGTCATGCTTGAATTTTTCCGTGTGCGGCCCTCAGTGGAAAAAGTTTGGACACCCCTGATTTACTTGGACCCCGACTTAAACAAGTTGAAAAACTTATTTGGGTGTTACCATTTAGTGGTCAATTGTAAGGAAATATGTACTGTACTGTGCAATCTACTAATACAAGTCTCAATCAATCAATCAATCAAAATAAAACCCGAACAATCATTTTGAAATCATATTCTGTCATCCTTTTATCGGCACGATATCATCATGAACGTTTACATTTCACCATTTGAGTCCAATCTTAAAACTTATTTGTATAATTTAAATAGACCCCCTTTTTAGACCAGTTGATCTGCCGTCTCTCTTGTTTTTTACTCTGCCCCCCTCTCCCTTGTGAATCGAGGATGCCGTTGAGGCTTGTGCAGCCCTCTGAGACACTTGTGATTTAGGGCTGCATAAGTAAACATTGATTGATTGAATGACTGATACTTCAAGTTCACTTAGTTGCTCTTTCTCGAAATACTTCAAAAGACAACGCAGCCGATATTTCCTTCCTGCAGACGTTTGTCTCAAGAGCACGAGGCGAGACAACACTCCACTCCATTACTACTCTTTTAAGCAACTATTAATGCCGCCACTCCAATGCCACTTTGCTGTTCGGCTTATTAGCGACCAATTTATTACCGCCGTCGTGGCTTCGGCTGGATGAGTCGAGCAGAGAGCGTTTTCCAAAAACGACATTAGACGCACAGCAGGGGGTGGGGCGGGAGGGGGGGGGTTGGGGGGGGGGTAATTTTGATAAATACAAACAAATCAAATTAGGCCGTGTTGTACGCATTCAAAAACAAGGAAAAAACAACACAAAAATGAGGGGTATTTTATTTGAACTAAGCAAAATTATCTGTCAATAGTACAAATAAAATTAACAAACATCAATGAACCCAAAAATACCTTAAAAGGGAACATTATCACAATTTCAGAAGGGTTAAAGCCAATAATTGTATATAAAAGTGGTCTGTGCAGCCCTTTGAGACACTAGTGATTTAGGGCTATATAAGTAAACATTGATTGATTGATTGAATAAAAATCAGTTCCCAGTGGCTTATTTTACTTTTCAAAGTTTTTTTCAAAATTTTACCCATCATGGAAAATCCCGAAAAAAGGCTTTAAAGTGCCTGATTTTCGCCATCTTGTAAATCCACCCGTCCATTTTCCTGTGACGTCACACAATACAAACAAACATGGCGGATAGAACAGCAAGATATAGCGACATTAGCTCGGATTCAGACTCGGATTTCAGCGATTCAACAGATTACGCATGTATTGCAACAGATGGTTGGAGTGTGGAGGCAGATAGCGAAAACAAAATTGAAGAAGAAACTGAAGCTATTCGGCGATCGCCTTCTAACCAACGATTGCATCTTTTGACTCTTGGAGCAACTTAAATCCGTCGATTGGTAAGTGTTTATTTGGCATTAAATGTGGGTAGAGGGAAAGGCTGGATGCAAATATAGCTACAAAATATACACACAGCTAGCTTAAATAGCATGTTAGCATCAAATAGCTGGCAGTCATGCCGTGCGCAAATATGTCTGATTAGCACATAAGTCAATAACATCAACAAAACTCACCTTTGTGATTTCGTTGACTTTATTGTTGGAAATGCATCTGCTTTGAGTGCCGCAGGATATCCACACATTCATGCCATTTCTGCCATGTTAGCATCGATTAGCATGCCGTGCTAATCGATGCACACTCCACGTAAGACAACTTGAATCAGTCCCTGATCGTGTTGTTACACCTTCCGGCAACATACCGACGAGGCATGATGTCTCCAAGGTACAGAAAACAGTCGAAAAAACGGAAAATAACAGAACTGATTAGACTTGTGTGTGTAATGTGTTTGAGAAAATGGTGGATTGCTTCCTATTATAACGTCACGGGTGAAAGGTCATCGCTCCGACAGCCAACAATTGAAATGCGTTTAAATCGCCAAATTACCCTTTTAGAGTTCGGAAATCGGTTAAAGAAACATATGGTCCTTTTTTCTGCAACATCAGGGTATATATTGACGCTTACATAGGTCTGGTGATAATATTCCCCTTTAAAATAAGTATATTCTCACTAATAACAAGTGCACTTTTCTTGGTAGAAAATACAAATATTATCAGAAAAATTCTATGTGAAAACTTTCCGTTCTGAGTTCCGAATGAACAGACAAGAGGCTGTCTTTGCTGCACCAAGCAAAGGCTTGGAAAATTCAACGTGTACGATGAAGGGGTGGTTATCTATTGTCATCGAAGACCTGCTCAAGCTGAATCCAGGATCAGCCCAAGCCCGAGGCATCTTTTTTCTTTTGTCTTCAAATGACCAAAAACAAGAGCTGTTTACATACCCCCTAATCTTTTGGAAGCAGATGTTGTTGTGTAAACAGGGAGTGTCCAAATAAAACCTTTTTTCGTCAGAGCGTGGTGGAAGACGGTACAGAGAGTACAGTCGCCACGTCTCTCCCCAAATTGAGCAATATTGAATTATGTCCTCTGTTTATCCCCTTGCTTCTTGTCTTGTTTAATATATGTCCATCGATGTTTGAAGCTGACAAATATGAAAACTTTTTGCTCAATATGTTGAAAAACATTCTTAAATTAAGTAAACGCTGGCTCCATTATCTTGACATATTGATATGCGCTCGGCCTTACATTCTTGAAACCAGCAAACTTCTACTAAAAAACTAGTTTATTGTTCTTAATGGAAAGGCAACGATGCAAGAGCTTGTTACACTTGGGTTCTCCTAGATGCTCAGGGCAAATCATACGGTCTAAAAATGCATTTTCCCATCCACAACATGACATCATCGCGCCAAGTGCGTGGTCTTTCAGTCAGTTAGTGCATATACACTAACATTCTTTTAATTGTAATTTTGAGCGATATCTCCCGCATTTACTTTGTTTTTGCCATCGAGAATATTTCAGTCTTTTTATCCTTCTTTGTGTGGGCATTGTTGTTTGCATTGTCATGTTCGGATGTACCTTATGGACGCCGTCTTTGCTCCACAGTTAAGTCTTTGCTGTCGTCCAGCATTTTGTTTTTGCTTATTTTGTAGTCAGTTCAGTTTTAGTTTCATTCTGCAGAGCCTTCCCTAAGCTTCAATGCCTTTTCTTAGCGGCGCTCCCCTTTTGTTTATTTTTGGTTTAAGCATTAGACACCTTTTTACCTGCACGCTGCCTCCCGCTCTTTCCGACAGCCAAATGCTTGCTCTTTCAGTCAATTAGTGCGCATATATATATGTAATTTTGAAGAATTGTGTCTCAATGTGCATGGATCTTTCTGTTCAAAATTGTTTGAAATGTTAAATGTTTAAATATTAACTGCCTGTTTACTGTACTGTGCCAAATGTACTACTATAAGAGTACGTATTTTCTAATGTTTCATTGAAAATAAAACAGCAAAGTCCATTTGGCCGTCATCTGTTTTAATTATAAGACGCAATTGTGTCAAAGTCATGTTTTTTGTTTTTTTTTCATGCTTGAAATAAGAAATGATTACACAACTAAACACACGACAACAACATTTCAGTTTTTGCAGTGTGGGGAGTGAACGCGGGTAAGAGAAATTGGTAAATGTATGCTAATTGTCTTGTGTTTGACAAATTAAAGAGAGGCTGTTCCATTTTGATGAGCTGTCGACTCTCCTTGTATGCATTTTTTTTTTTTGGTATGCACCTTTTTCAACTACACATGAATTAAGCGTAATTTCGGATGCATTCTTAAGTAGGTAAAAATAGCAATTGGAAATGGAACCCTGGTTGATTGAAACCCTGAGCAGCTTGTTGAATGACGAACCTTGGCCCTTTTTTATAACAGCGATACCCATCTCACTCAGCGACAACAGGCTTTTTATCCGCCCGACGGTGATTTAGAGTTTGATTGGGAATCAATATGGAACGGGTCCAATCAGTTTCCCTTGTACGGTCCCGGTTAACATGTGCGAGTGCTCCTCGAGCGCTGATGGCAGACACAGGCAATTAAAGCCCCCGGCCCAATCAAACCAGCTGTGCCCCCGCATCCCCCGCCCATGATTCCGCCTGCCTGCGCCAGCCGTGTGTTTTCGCACCAAGAATGAGGGCGGGAGGCTTCCACCAAAGCCCCCAGTCGGGGGGAGTTCTGCAGCCATGACATGAGGTGGACGTGTCGGCAGATTGGGGTTTTAAGCAAGTCAAATATTTTCCTGAGTGAGATGCCATGCAAGCAGAAATAATCTCATTGGCTGTGTCAAACCCCCCCGGTGGAGTTTTTTTTTTTAATTGCAAAGCCCCGATGTAAAACACAGAGGGCAATGGACAGGACCCTCTGGATGCCGGCGCCGGACACAAGGAAAATGACGCAATTAAGCCAAGCATTCATGATTAAAAAGTTGAAAGTACCAAAGATTGTCACACACTGTTAGAATAATCATGTATTTATACCATCACGCAACTTAAGTATGTTTAGAGTCCGTTGCTATAGTTATTAGCTATTGTGCTCAAGTTACACTTTTCTATCCGTGCTAGGACGAAACCTCTGGTCTGAGGTGTGGCCTCAGTATCTGTTTTTTAGCCCACTAACAAAGACTTCAAGGACCTCAACAAAGATAAGGACCTCAACAAAGATAAGACAGGACACAGACAAAGCGCAGACAAGGCGAAATCACAAGGTCCCCAACGCATTCCGTCACGTATCGTGCATACCGGACCTGCTTTGCATAATATATGTGACCACTCGTTTAGAGGCGGCCCCTCAGTGATGTTGACTGGGGAACTCCTGAATAAATAGAGGAACATGGGAGCTGTACCTTAGAGCGTAGGGCGAGACTGTGACTAAGTGTGCAGCTCCATGCGTTCTCCTCATGAGCTAAATTGAACTCTGTCTCTGCATGGTTCCTTGATTGTTGTCTGTTGATAGATGTCATCAGTGTTTGAACCTGACTCACACACGAAAGTGTGGCGTAATTTATTCTCTGCATTTGACCCATCACCCTTGAACACTCCCTGGGGGGTGAGGGAGAAGTGGGCAGCAGCGAGGTGGCCGCGCCCGGGGAATAATTTTTTGGTGACTTAACCCCCCAATTCCAACCCTTGATTCTGACTGCTAAGCAGGGACGTAATGGGTAAAAAACAAACCGTAGATGATTGCCATTGTGTAAGAAATTAGACAATGAATAAACACATTTTAAGTAAACAACTATCCATTCATCCCCTTTTTTACTGCTTGTCCCTCTCAAGTCGGCTTATATACATTTATAGACTCATGCATATATATATATATATATATACACACATTATATATATATATATATATGTATATATTAATATATATATATATATATATATATATATATATATATATATATTATATATATATATATGTATCCCTTTTCTATTGCTTGTCCCTCTCAAGTCACATATATACATTTATACACACATGCATATATATATTGAGAGAGGGACAAGCAGTAGAAAAGGGAATGAATGGATAGTTGTTTATATATAATATATATATATATATATATAATATATATATATAATATGCATGAGTGTATAAATGTATATAAGCGACTTGAGAGGGACAAGCAATAGAAAAGGGATAAATGGATGGTTTTATATATATACTATATATATATATATATATATATATATATATATGCATGTGTGCATGTAGTCGCATACATACATTTTATATATATATAAAACAACTATCCATTCATCCCTTTTCTACTGTTTGTCCCTCTTAAGTCGCATATATACATTTATACACACATGCATATAATATATATACAGAGAGAGAGAGAGAGAGAGAGAGAGAGAGAGAGAGAGAGAGAGAGAGAGAGAGAGAGAGAGAGAGAGAGAAGAGAGAGAGAGAGAGAGAGAGAGAGAGAGAGAGAGAGAGAGAGAGAGAGAGAGAGAGAGAGAGAGAGAGAGAGAGAGAGAGAGAGAGACAAGCAGTAGAAAAGGGATGAATGGATAGTTGTTTATTTGAAATGTGTTTATTTAATTGTCTAATTTCTTACACAATGCAATCATCTACGTTTTATTTTTTTTATATGTTTGTTGTTATGTAATGTAGCATACTGCCCAGTAATATTATTATGTTGCTCTTGCCAAAATACATATTTTAGCAAAAAAAAACCTAAGAATATCAATAACATTTTTTAACACGACAGCAATGTGTACAGTTTGTTCTCCTACAACTCAATCCACAACAAACAGGCTTTTTGGACACGTACACTCCATTTACTCACAGCTTATGACATATCCAAATGGCCCTAGGCTCCTAAGAAAATGAATTGCCGCGGTAATTCATTCCTCCGTGACATGATCAATAACTTGTG
>NC_084615.1:21375161-21382661 GCF_033978795.1 Nerophis ophidion
ATGTATATATATATGTATTATATATGTATATATATGTATATATGTATATATATATATATATATATATTATACATATATATATATATACATATATATGTGTGTTTGCGGGCCAGATTATGACCCCTGTACTCTATAAACATGTCTAGTTGTACAATGCTATTCTGGTTCATACGAATACAAATCATTACAATTCCATGTTGACTAAGTAGAATAAAGCATGTTGTCTAATAGCGAGTCCATTTGGGACAACCTCTTACTGTGAGTCACCACATTTCTGCTGCTGGTGTACTATATTTTATTTTTTTGCATCATTCCCACGACCGGAAGCTTACCTTGTGAGGACACATGGGCGGCGGCGAGTGAAAAGACTTCTCCGGCGTCTGGCTGGCGTTCTGCGAGGGGAAAAAAAATAAATATAGATAAACACACCATCATAGACTTGTTTTCATCGGAGGTTCTCCCTTCTGTAAATCTTTATCAAGGCTTATTTGCGAGCCCACATATTTTTCTTGACACACATGCTGAGCACTAATCTAAAAGAGACGTGTTTTAAATCTTTATCATAACAATATCTTCGCAAAGATTACACAACCGTTTCGATTTGCTTTCGTTTCCGATCCATTTGGAAATAATTTAAATCCTCTTTTGCCGGAAGATTTCAGCAAGTATGTATTTTTTTTTTTTTGTAGGTTAAATGATTATCATATTGTTAATGCAACGCTTACATGGAAGAAAACAGCATTAACAAGCAGGACACGAGATATGTCAACAAGCCAACAACAGATGGTCCCCACTGCTTGTGATTATGCAAAGATCCAAAGTATTTGCATACTCACATGTTGGCGGGAAAAAAGAAAAATAGGGAGCAGTGGAGTGTCTCGAGATGACCTCACCGAGGGAAAAAAAAACGTGTAAAGTTGAACGTCGCATCCTGGGGAGACCCCGTTGTTCTCTGAGCAGGTGCTTCCAATTAAGACCCTTGTAACGCAAGCCTGCAGCTGGGGCACGCGTAATGGCGTCACCGGGACAGATGCAACACTCAAACTTTAGACTCTTAACATCTATATTTAATTGCACGGGGAGGAAAAAACACCTCAATCGCCGAACAAACCGAGTGAGAATTTAAAAAAAAAAAAAAGAAAAAAAAAAAAAAAGAAAAAAAAACACAGGAGCCAGGCTTTCAGTGCAGGATAAACACACCCTTCATGAAATATAAATGAATAAATGGGCCTTGCCGGGACGATGAATTTAGCAGACAAAATTCCCCCTACAGATTAAATAGGCTTTGTATCCGTGATAGCATCTAATTGATGTGACAAATAAACATGAGTTATTGTCTTTGGGGATATCAGCAAGAAATGGTTGCTATGTTTCAGTGCACACACACACACACGTATATTCATGTAGACAGATTCCCCACCATGACCTTCATTCCAAGCCCTCAGAATACAGTCTAGCCTCTTAGCAATCGAATTTAAAAACAAGAAAAAAAAAGAAAATGTTCTTCAGTACCCACTTCTTCAGCAGACTTTTTAAATGACCGAGTCGAAGTTTCAACCTCATATATAGAAATGTAATAGAGATGCGCCGATCGGCAATTATATCATCCGCAACCGCATCACCAAAGTCGTCATCCACCTGCCGTCCACCAGAACCAACATTTTATCAGAACCGCAACCGTGAAATACATCAGAGGTAAGCCACCATAACCACTCACAGAGCTATTTAAACCCGTTTCACAGAGTAAAGAAGACAATGGGAGCCGCTAACGTTCTCGTGAATATCCAATGGTGTTCATCCCGATGACAAGAATAAAGGGCGTGCTGTGAGGCCATTGCCTTTGACACCTTCAACAACATGTACAAACTGATTGTAAGTCCGGCAATATGTTGAATGCAGCTTCCGCAATCACACGTACAAGATTGAAAGGCATACTGGGTGATACCGAGTACACTGATGTTTGTGATATAAGCAATTTTAAACAGTCTTACTAATATGCGCCACGCTGTGAAGACACACCAAACAAGAATGACAAACATATTTCGGGAGAACATCCTCACTGTAACACAACATAAACGCAACACAACAAATACCCAGAATCCTTTGCATCCGCCACAATTCCTGAATATATTTTACACCCCCACGCCTCCAACCCCGCCCACCTTACCCGGCACACGGGGGGGGGGGGGTGCTAGCGTGGTGTATGAAATAGTCAGGGATGTCCTGGATGCAAAGGATTCTGGGTATTTGTTGTGTTGCGGTTATGTTGTGTTACTGGGAGGATGTTCTCCCGAAATGTGTTTGTCATTCTTGTTTGATGTGGCTTCACAGCGTGGCGCATATTACTAAGAGTGTTAAAATTGTTAATATCACAACCATTAGTGTACTCTGTGTCACCCAGTATGCCTTGCAGTCGTGTGCATGTTGCCGCGGAAGCCACAAGCAACATGTTGCTGGACTGACAAGCAGATCGTACATGTTGTAGAAGGCGACAAAGCAATAGCTTCATAGCACGCACTAATACCTATTAACTGGGTGACTGCCGGCAGTCATTCCAGAGAATATTGGCGTCTCCTATTATCTTCTTCGCTTTGTGACACGGGTCCTACATGGCTCTTTGAATGATAAAGGACACTGATCCCAGAACCATGTATATAAAAATATTACCCGAATGGTTCATCCACCACCCGCACCGAATCTAATTAAAATCTATTTTTTTCGTCATGTTACCCGGCCGACCCGCGGTTTATCCGCGGATGAGACCGCAAACCGCGCATCTCTAATACATATAGTCAAGGTTTCTGGGGTTTATTCCATAATACAGTGCTCAATTCGGAGGTATTTTACCGTGAAACAGGAGGCTTGTAGGGATGATATAGCCTGTGTGTTTTTTTTCCTGACCCAACAGATATAGTTATATATATACAGTGGGGCAAAAAAGTGTTTAGTCAGCCACCGATTGTGCAAGTTCTCGCACTTAAAATGATGACAAGAGGTCTGTAATTTTCATCATAGGTACACTTCAACTGTGGGAGACAGAATGTGAAAAAAAAATCCAGGAATTCACATTGTAGGAATTTTAAAGAATTTATTTGTAAATTATGGTGGAAAATTAGTATTTATTTGTAAATTATGGTGGAAAATTAGTATTTGGTCAACCATTCAAAGCTCTCACTGATGGAAAGGAGGTTTTGGCTCAAAATCTCACGATACATGGCCCCATTCATTCTTTCCTTAACACGGATCAATCGTCCTGTCCCCCTGCGCAGAAAAACAGCCCCAAAGCATGATGTTTCCACCCCCATCCTTCACAGTAGTTATGGTGTTCTTGGGATGCAACTCAGTATTCTTCTTCCTCCAAACACGACGAGTTGAGTTCATACCAAAATGGGATACATGGATGATGCAGCAGAGGATCGGGAGAATGTCACGTGGTCAGATGAAACCAAAATAGAACTTTTTGGTATAAACTCAACTCGTCTTGTTTGGAGGAAGAAGAATATTGAGTTGCATCCCAAGAACACCATACCTGTTCTGAGAATCTGGAGAAATCACTGCACGTAAGTGATATTACGGATCGTTGATCCCTCAGGCGGTACCGCATCAAAAACCAACAAGTGTGTAAATGATATCACCACATGGGCTCAGGAACACTTCATAAAACCATGTCCAGTAACTACAGTTGGTCGCTACATCTGTAAGTACAAGTTAAAACTCTACTATGCAAAGCCAAACCCATTTATCAACAATATCCTGAAACACCGTTGTTTTGGCTGGGCCCGAGCACACCTAAAATGGACTGACGCGAAGTGGTAAAGGTGTTCTGTGGTCTGACGAGGTCCACATTGAAAATTATATTTGGAAATAGAGGACGTGGTGTCCTCCAGAACAAAGAGTAAAATAACCATTCGGATTGTTATAGGCGCAAAGTTCAAAAGCCAGTATCTGTGATGGTATGGGGGTGTATTAGTGCCTAAGGGATGGGTAACTTACACATTAATGCTGAAAGGTACATACAGATTTTTGAGCAACATATGTTGTCATCCAAGCAACGTTATCATGGACGCCCCTCCTTATTTCAGCAAGACAAGTGTTACAACAGCCTGGCTTTGTAGAAAAAGAGTGCGGGGTACTTTCCTGGCCCGCCTGCAGTCCGGACCTGTCTCTCATCGAAAATGTGTGGCGCATTATGAAGCGTAAAATACGACAGCGGAGACCCGAACTATTGAACTGCTGAAGCTCCACATAAAACAAGAATTGGAAAGAATTTCACTTTCAAAGCTTCAACAATAGTTTTTCTCAGTTCCCAAACGTTTATTGAGTGTTGTTAAAAGAAAAGGTGATGTAACACAGTGTGAACATGCCCTTTCCCAACTATTTTGGCATGTGTTGCAGCCATGAAATTCTAATTTAATTATTATTTGCAAAAAAGAAATACATTTATGAGCTTGAACATCAAATATATTGTCTTTGTAGGGCATTCAACTGAATATGAGTTGAAAAGCATTTGCAAATCATTGTATTCTGTTTATATTTAAATCTAACACAATTTCCCAACTCGTATGGAAACGGGGTTTGTAGGATAAAAGTGTTTTTCAGTCCCCTAAATGATTGTCACAATCACCTGGACCCCCCACTTGAGTGCAGAACTCCATGATCCTAATCTCCCACAAAAGCTCTCTGCCGAGCACTACACTAACATAACACGCTCACAAAAGGAGTCCAGCTGCTAACCCTGCAGAGAAGGAAGATGTTCCCGTTCTCATTAACCTCTTCACCTTGTAAGTGGGCCCAAAAAAAAAAATGCACTCACTTTACAGCAACGATTGTGATTTACCGACTTCCCCGCATAACAGGTCATTTGTGGTATTTGTACAAACTCTACACAATATAATAAAATGATCATATTGTACGATGTTGGTCATTAAATTAATTTTTTATAATTCGCTTTTTGGGTGAGGAATACGTGATTAGGTTTTGAGCGCTGAGACGGATGCAAGGAGTGAACCCTCTCGCAGCCTGTTTGTAAGTAACAAACGAACATACTTTTTATATGTATAAAGCCTTTGATTCGCTTTTTTTTGTCTGACTGTTAGTTAGTTAGCAACATAGCTCAAACAGTTATGGACTGATTTTGATCAAACTTTTAAGGAATGTCCGAAATGGGATAAGAAACAAAACGATTACATTTTGGAGGTGATCAAGATAATTTCTACGACCACACGTCTACGTTACGAAGCTGAACTTATGTGTGTGCTTACACCCACCGATACGCAGAGAGTGGATGACTGTCAAGAGAGTTCACTCTGCTTTTCATTCCGCTATAAAACAAGCAAGTGCTGAGGCGGATGCAAAGAGTGAACCCGCTCGCAGCCTGTTTGAAAGTAACAAAAAAACACAGACTTTCACATGTATATAGTCTTTGATTTACTGAGGTTTGTCTGACTGTTAGTTTGTCAGCAAAATAGCTCAAACAGTTATGGACTGATTTAAAAAAAAAATTTAGGGAATGTCCGAAATGGAATAAGAAACAAAACGATTAGATTTTGGAGGTTATCAAGATAATTTCCTATGACCACTCGTCTACGTTACGAAGCTGAACTTATGTGTATGCTTACACCCACAGAGACACAGAGAGTGGATGACTGTCGAGAGGGTTCACTTTGCTTTTTCATTCCGCTATAAAACCAGCAAGTGCTGTGACAGAAGCAATGAGTGAACCCTCTCGCAGCCTGTTTGAAAGTCACGGGACGAACACAGACTTTTACGTGTATATTTTCTTTGATTTGCTGGGGTTTGTCTGACTGTTAGTTAGTTGGCAAAATAGCTCAAACAGTTATGGACTGATTTAAAAAATTTTTTAGGGAATGTCCGAAATGGGATAAGAAACAAAACGATTAGATTTTGGAGGATATCAGGATACTTTCTACGACCACATGTCTACGTTACGAGGCTGAACTTCTGTGTGTGCTTACACCAACCAAGACGCAGAGAGTGGATGACTGTCAAGAGGGTTCACTCTGCTTTTCATTCCGCTATAAAACAAGCAAAAGCTGAGGCGGATGCAACGAGTGAACCCTCTCGCAGTCTGTTTGGAAGTGACGGACGAACCAAACTAACACACACAGACTTTCACATTTTTATAGCCTTTGATTCCTTGGGGTCTGTTTTTCTGTTAGTTAGTTAGCAACATAGCTCAAACAGTAATGGACAGATTTTGATGAAACTTTTAGGGAATATCCGAAATGGGATCAGAAACAAACAGTTAGATTTAGGAGGTATTCAGGATAATTTGTACAATCACCCGAGGCTGAACTTCGGTGTGTGCTTACACCCACCGAGACGCAGAGAGTGGATGACTGTCAAGAGGGTTCACTCTGCTCTTCCTTCCGCTATAAAACAAGCAAGTGCTGAGACGGATGCAAAGAGTGAACTCTCTTTCAGCTGTTTGGAAGTAACAAACGGGCATACACTTTCACACGTATATAGTCTTTCATTCACTGGGGTTTGTTTGTCCGACGGTAAGTTAGTTAGCAACATAGCTCAAAGAGTTATGGACAAATGTTGATGAAACTTTTAGAGAATATCCAAAATGGGATTAGTGATTACATTTTGTTGGTAATCCGGAGGATTTTTGCTACCTTGCGTCTACGTTACATGGCTGAACTTCTGTTTGTGCCTACACCCACTGAGACGCAGAGAGTGGACGACTGTCGAGAGGGTTCACTCTGCTTTTTATTCCGCTACAAAACAAACACGTGCTGGGACAGATTCAACGAGTGAACCCTCCTACAGTCTGTTTGGAAGTGACGGACGAACAAAAACAACACACACATACTTTAACATTTTTATAGCCTTTGATTCCCTGGGGTGTGTTTTTCAGTTAGAAACATAGCTCAAACAGTTATGGACAAATTTTGATGAAACTTTTAGGGAATGTCCGAAATGGGATAAGAAACAAACAGATTTTGGAGGTGATCAGGATAATTTCTGCGATCACACGAGGCTGAACTTCTGTGCGTGATTACACCCACCGAGACGCAGAGAGTGAATGACTGTCAAGAGGGTTCACTCTGCTTTTCATTCCGCTATAAAACAAGCAAGTGCTGAGACGGGTGCAACGAGTGAACCCTCTGGCACCCTGTTCGAAAGTAATGAACAAACATAAACTTTCACATGTATATAGGCTTTGATTCGCTGGGGTCTGTATGTCTGACAGTTAGTTAGCAACATAGCTAAAACAGTTATGGACACATTTTGATGAAACTTTTAGGGAGTGTCCAAAATGGGATAAGAAACAAACTATTCGATTTTGGAGGTGATCAGGATAATTTTTCCGACCACACGTCTACGTTACGAGACTGAGCTTATGTGTGTATCTACACCCACCAAGACGCAGAGAGCGGACAACTTTCGAGAGGGTTCACTCTGTTTTTTATTCCACTACAAAACAAACATGTGCTGAAACGGATGCAACAAGTGAACCCTCTCAGAGCCTGT
>NC_084615.1:21387661-21400161 GCF_033978795.1 Nerophis ophidion
ATGAAAAGTAAACAAGCGCGTGCATATTCCATCTCCAGCAGCCGGTTTTAATCTGAGACGGCAAACATTGCGGGAGAGGCAGTATTTATAAATAAAAATGAGCTCCCTACACAGCCTTGATTATTACTACTTCAGTTTACACACACAGAGAAGCCTAATCGAACCACCACTGATGATTTAACGCCAACACTTCAAACACATTAACATCTCACCAGGAAACTGTTTTCTTCCTTTTTCGCTCTTTTTTTCCCCATCCGTCCTGATTTGTAAGCAAAGTCCAAAAAAAAAAAAAAAAAAGTATTTTCTTTTGATCGGTTTTCAATCCTTTCATGACAAAAATATAAAAGTCAAGCCTCCTTGGCTGGGAAACATCTGATAAGAAAAGACGTTTGACAAATACTCTCCAGTTACACCGCATATTGATGTTTTTTTTGGTCTTCTCCCGGGGCTAAAGTTGTTGTTTGTTCTCGTAATTTGATGAGGCTCAGAAAAGATAAAGATGATCGTTTTTTTTTTTTTTGCCAGATTTCCGGGAATTGTTACTGACGTCATCAGTCACACACACTGTGTGAATGTGTGTGTTGACATATTGTCATAAAATAATGGATATACAATCAATTATCATTATATTGACTATTAGGAGTATGCATAAGTTAAACTCCTACCTTGTTTACTTATGTGATGACCTATTTAAAGCTTTAAAATCCAACTGAATCAAGCAGCTAAGTCATTTTTTTGCATTTTTCCCATCATGCCTTGCAATGGATTAAATGAGTGTAATTTAGATGTTTTTATTGTGATAGGACCGTTTTTTTTAAATAATATCCACAAAGTTCAGTGAGCATGTTGTGTCATTGTGACCTTGAGTGTTGACTTTTTGTACCGTTTGATTAGTTTTTCCTGCACCATGACTAGGGAAGGTTGTTTGGATTGGGTCGTAGCAGTAAATGCTGTGCTGTAACGTCGAAAAAGTACACATTATGGTCACTGACCAGAGTTCCTCACACTGTACACAAGACGGTGACAATTAAACGGTTACTTATAGACATTGATTTAGTGCTGCCGTCTTTCGGGCCAAACTGAAGATGCCCGCGGGCTGCTTTGTTTGGACACCCCTGATCTAAAGCAGATGAAGCGACTGCATCATGCTCAGGTGAAAACAAAAAAGATTATTTGATAATTGTGTGTGACAATGTGTGTTTACTTTTTGTGCTGTTTGATTAGTTTTTCCTGCACTATGACTGGGGAAGGTTGTTTGGATTGGGTCATAGCAGTCAATGCTGTGCTTGTGACGTCAAGAAAGTACACATCATGGTCACTGACCAGAGTTTCTCACACTGTCCACAAGACAGTGACAATCAAACAGTTACTTATTGACATTAGACTAATGCCGTCGTCTTGAGGTCCAAACTGAAGATGCCGGCGGACCACATTGTTTGGACACAACCTGATCTACAGCAGATGAAACGACTGCATCATGGTCAGGCAAAAACAAAAAGATGGTGTGACAATCATGTGTGACAATGTGTGTTGACTTTTTGTGCTGTTTGATTAGTTTTTCCTGCACTATGACTAGGGAAGGTTGTTTGAAATGGGTCGTAGCAGTAGATGCTGCGCTTGCAGTGTCACGAAAGTACACATCATAGTCACTGGCCAGACTTTCTCACACTGTCCACAAGACGGTGACAATTAAACGGTTACTTATTGACATTAAACTGGTGCCGTCGTCTTGCGGGCCTAACTAAAGATAGCTGATGGCCGCATTGTTTGGACACCACCTGATCTCGAGCGGATGAAATGACTGCATCATGCTCAGGTAAAAACAAAAAGATTATTTGATAATCATGTGTGACAATGTGTGTTGACTTTTTGTGCCATTTGATTTATTTTTTTCTGCACCATGACTAGGGAAGGTTATTTGGATTGGGTCATAGCAGTAAATGCTGTGGTTGTGGTGTCAAAAAAATACACATCATGGTCACTGACCAGAGTTTCTCACACTCTCCACAAAATGGTGACAATTAAACTTGTTTTTATTGACAATAAAATTGTGCAGAGCAGACGTCTTGCGGGCCAAACTGAAGATGCAAGCGGGCCGCATTGTTTGGACACCACCTGATCTAAAGCAGATGAAACAACTGCATCATGCTCAGGTGAAAACAAAAAGATAATTTGATTATCTTGTGTGACAATGTGTGTTGACTTTTTGTGCCCTTTGATTAATTTTTTTCTGCACCATGACTAGGGAAGGTTGTTTGAAATGGGTCGTAGCAGTAGATGCTGCGCTTGCAGTGTCACGAAAGTACACATCATAGTCACTGGCCAGACTTTCTCACACTGTCCACAAGACGGTGACAATTAAACGGTTACTTATTGACATTAAACTGGTGCCGTCGTCTTGCGGGCCTAACTAAAGATAGCTGATGGCCGCATTGTTTGGACACCACCTGATCTCGAGCGGATGAAATGACTGCATCATGCTCGGGTAAAAACAAAAAGATTATTTGATAATCATGAGTGACAATGTGTGTTGACTTTTTGTGCCATTTGATTTATTTTTTTCTGCACCATGACTAGGGAAGGTTATTTGGATTGGGTCATAGCAGTAAATGCTGTGGTTGTGGTGTCAAGAAAGTACACATCATGGTCACTGACCAGAGTTTCTCACACTCTCCACAAAATGGTGACAATTAAACTTGTTTTTATTGACAATAAAATTGTGCAGAGCAGACGTCTCGCGGGCCAAACTGAAGATGCAAGCGGGCCGCATTGTTTGGACACCACCTGATCTAAAGCAGATGAAACAACTGCATCATGCTCAGGTGAAAACAAAAAGATAATTTGATTATCTTGTGTGACAATGTGTGTTGACTTTTTGTGCCCTTTGATTAATTTTTTTCTGCACCATGACTAGGGAAGGTTGTTTGGATTGGGTCGTAGCAGTAAATGCTCTGCTTGTCACGTCAAGAAAGTACACATCATGGTTACTGACCAGAGTTTCTCACACTGTCAACAAGATGGTGACGAGTAAACGGTTACTTATAGACATTAAACTTGTGCCGTCGTCTTGCGGGCCAAACTGAAAATGCCCTCAGACTGCATTGTTTGGACACAACCTGATTTGAAGTAGATGAAGCGACTGCATCATGCTCAAGTGAAAACAAAAAGATAATTTGATTATCTTGTGTGACAATGTGTGTTGACTTTTTGTGCCGTTTGATTTTTTTTTTCCTGCACCACTTGTCACAGACCAGAGTTTCTCACACAGTCCACAAAACGGTGACGATTAAACGGTTACTTATTGATATTAAAATGTTGTCATCGTCCTGCGGGCCAAACTGAAGATGCCGGCGGGCCGCATTGTTTGGACACCACCTGATCTAAAGCAGATGAAACGACTGCATCATACTCAGGAAAAAACAAAAAGATGGTGTGACAATCATGTGTGACAATGTGTGTTGACTTTTTGTGCTGTTTGATTAGTTTTTCCTGCACTATGACTAGGGAAGGTTGTTTGGATTGGGTCGTAGCAGTAGATGCTGTGCTTGTGACGTCAAGAAAGTACACATCATGTTCACTGACCAGAGTTTCTCACACTGTCCACAAGACAGTGACAATTAAACGGTTACTTATTGACAATAAAATTGTGCAGACGTCTTGCGGGCCAAACTGAAGATGCAAGCGGGCCGCATGGTTGTGACACAACCCGATCTAAAGCAGATGAAACAACTGAATCATGCTCAGGTGAAAACAAAAAGATGGTTTCATAATCATGTGTGACAATGAGTGTTTAGGTATTTTTTTCCTGCACCATGACTAGGGAAGGTTGTTTGGATTGGGTCGTAGCAGTAAATGCTGTGCTCATAACGTCAGGAAGTAACACAACATCATGGTCACTAACCAGAGTTCCTCACACTGTCCCAAGACGGTAACAATTAAACCTAATAAGAAAACTAGGCTAAGTTACTTATTGACATTTAGCTTCTGCCGTCATCTCGCGGGTCAAACTGAAGATTCCGGCGGGCCACTTTGATCTAAATCTAATTCTATTTGCAGATGAGACGACTGCATCATGCTCAGGTGAAAACAAAAAGATGTTTTGACGATCATGTGTGTAGACTTTGTGTGCCGTTTGATTTGTTTTCTTTGCACCATGACTAGGGAAGGTTGTTTGGATTGGGTCGTAGCAGTAAATGCTGTGATTGTAACGTCAATAAAAAATGCTCGGGTGAAAACAAAAAGATGGTTTGGTAATCATCCTGGATCCATGTATATATATATATATAACATATAAACCTCAGTCAAGAAGCTATTCTTAAAAAAAAAAGCCCGCGAGAAACCCATTCAGTGCTGGGCGCACAGATGTTTTAAGCCCAACTTCCAGTATCTACATGCAGCATACTCTCGTCATCCCCTAGACATTCCTGCCTACATTTAGTCAGCTATAGATACTGTATGGTGCCTCACTCCCACTGTTTGCCACCCATACAGTCCTCCTTTCCTGATAAAATGTAGTCTCGCTGGGATTAAAGGAGCAATGTAGTTCAAGGATTATCAAATGCCCTTGATCATGTGACTCGCATGCTTTCTTTTTTTTATCTGCAGCGCATAGTACTAAATATATTCTCTGTTTTTTTTTTCTTGCCTCGTGTCGCTAACCATCTGCACAATTTTGCTCTTGCTTTTTGGTTGTGGAAAAAGGTGAGAAGAGATCTTAAGAGTACAGAATGTGATAATGGGTGTATGAAGACCCTGTTGCTGGTTCGCTCAACAAAACTATACAACCATACAAGATGGTTCAGTTGCAGATTTGGAGTTGTGGATGTTTATTGGACCAATACACCAGTGCACAGTGTGCAAAACATATATAGAGTGCAAAAATTGGTAAAACTGAAAAGCAAATCGCCCAAAAAAACAGAAAAAAAAACAACAATATTCAGTCTAAGACTGCGCACCTGGAGAGGGGGTTCAAACTGAGGCCAAGGGGAAAAAACCCATAGCCATAGCACAACAAAAACATAAACATCTAAGAACACAAAGGACATTAAAGACATTAAAAGAGCAATCAATCAACGTTGATGTACATAGCCCTAAATCACAAGTGTCTCAAAGGGCTGCAAGAGCCACACCGGCATCATCGGTTCAGATCCCACATAAAGGCAAGGAAAAACTCACAACCCAGTGGGATGTCAATGCGAATGACTATGAAAAACCTTGGAGAGGGTGACTCCGCCCCACCCCCTCTAGGGGGAGACCGAATGCAGTGGAGGTGGGTCTAACATAATAGTGAGAGTCCAGTCCATGGTGGGGCCAGCAGGAGATCATCCCAAGCTCATGCAACCAGCCACTTCTACACACAGCTACAAAAGTAAAACAACAACCAAAAAAACCCAAAACATAGGAGCAGACCCAACAAAGCAACAGGGAGAGCCGATTCCATCCTCGGCTGCCCACCTACTCCTGGCCAGTGTCCAGTCCGCATGGATTAGTGAGGATTATTTGTACTATCCTCCAAAATCTCCACAACCACCCTGCTTACCTATTCCCACAACACAACAGTCTCCCTTAAAGAGTCCGAGCCCCTCCCACGGGAATACCACTGACAGGGGTAAATGATGAAAAAACAAACTTAACTTACATATCTAGATAATAATAAACAATATTTAATGCTAAACATCCATTTTTTCTACCGCTTATTCCCTTTGGGGTGACGGGGGGCGCGGGTGCCTATCTAAGCTACAATCGGGCGGAAGGCGGTCTTCACCCGGACAAGTCGCCACCTGATCGCAGGGCCAACACAGATTGACAGACAACATTCACATGATCCAATATATGTATATACAGTATATCCATTACATCTCAAATTAAACATAATATTTATCAACTCCGTATTAGAATAATTATGTTGAAGTTCTCACACAACCTTAGTATGCTTAAAGTCCTTTGCTATAGTTATTAGCTTTGTGCTCAAGTTAGACATTTCTATCTGTGCAAAGGCAAAAATTCTTGTCAGAGGGGTGGCCTCAGCTGCGGTTGATATCGTTGTTTTAGCCCGCTAACAGCCAAGGATTTCAAGGACCTCAACGCAGATAGGACGACAACACGCAGACGAAGCAGAGCCAAGGCGAAAATCACAAGGCCCCCCCAACACATAATGTCACGTATCGTGCGTCCTGGACCTGCTTTGCATAATATATGCAACCACTCGTTTTAGAGGTGGCCTCAGTGATGTTGACTGGGGAACTCCTGAATAAAGTTAAAGTACCAATGATTGTCACACACACACTAGGTGTGACGAAATTATTCTCTGCATTTGATCTTTCACCCTTGATCACCCCCTGGGAGGTGAAGGGAGCAGTGGGCAGCAGCCGTGCCGCGCCCGGGAATCATTTTTGGTGATTTAACCCCCAATTCCAACCCCTAATGCTGAGTGCCAAGCACTGCCAGTAGCATATGCTTGTCTCAAAGATTAAGCCATGCAAGTGCAAGTGCAAACGAGTTTGACAGTGTAAAATAGGTCCCATTTTTTATATAGTCTTTGGTATGACTCGGCCGGGATTTGAACTCATAACCTAACGATCTCAGGGCATTGCACTCTAACCACTAGACCAATGAGTAGGAGGACGTGAGAGCTGAACATTGGAGCGTAGGGCGAGACTGTAACTAAATGTGCAGCTCCATGCGTTCTCCTCATGAGCTAAATTGAACTCTGTCTCTGCATAATTCCTTGATTCTTGTCTGTTTAATAGATGTCATCAGTGTTTGAACCTGACACTCCATGAATAAATAATAAGTCCCCCTTAAGACCACTCGGTCTGGTCCACTACTGGTCACATGACCTACGAGTCTCTCGTGTGCGTGCTTGGGTCCGGCGGTGTGGTGTACGCCACTTAAAACGTTATCTTTCTGCAAGGCCACGACACCGACACTGCCTTTGTGCGCACCGTCACGGACACACAATGCTTATAAGAGGTACAGTACTGTAAATCCACAGACGGGGCTGGCATGTACAGTACAGCGGCATCCTTTATTGTTTACAGTCACGGTACCTTTTAGACCAGGGCTCCGCAACCCAAAACGTTGAAAGAGCCATATGGGATCAAAAATACAACAAATCGAATCTTTCTGGAGGGGCAAAACATTAAAATCCGTCTATAATGAAGGCCACACATGACGTAAGTGTCTATATTAGCTATAATAGCCTACTATCAAAATGTCGCAGGCTGACATAAATCTTCTGTGGACATTTATTTTTATTCTACACATTTTTGAAATATTAGAAACCAAATAAGAGGTTACTCAGAAGGTGAGCTAACTCCTGGAAATTACTGTGTCCAAGTTTAAAGAGTCTTCTTCTAATGGATTTATTACAATCTTTGCAAACTGGATAACGTTTGCTGTAGTCTGGAACAACATGGCGCACAAACAAGTATCAGAAGTGCAGCCAATATTACATACATATAATGTGTCATGAAACATGCAAATATAAATTAAATACACAAAGGACATAAGTAAAGGAAATTAAATGAGCGGTATAGCTCGGTTGGTAGAGTGGCCGTGCCAGCAACTTGAGGGTTGCAATTTCGATTCCCGCTTCCGCCATCCTAGTCACTGCCGTTGTGTCCTTGGGCAAGACACTTTACCCACCTGCTCCCAGTGCCACCCACACTGGTTTAAATGTAACTTAGATATTGGGTTTCACTGTGTAAAGTGCTTTGAGTCACTAGAGAAAAGTGCTATATAAATATAATTCACTTCAATAAACTTCACTAACTTCAATTCAAATATTCCTACAAACGAGGCATAATGATGCAATATGTACTGTACATATATCCATCCATCCATTTTCTACCGCTTGTCCCATTTGGGGTATCTGGGGGTGCTGGAGTGTATCTCAGCTGCATTCGGGCGGAAGGCGGAGTACACCCTGGACAAGTCGCCACCTCATCACAGGATATGTACATACACGCAAACCTGAATAGGATGTCAGCATCTATTAGCTTGCACTCAAATCTGCCTGATCAGCCCTCCAACAAGTAAACAACATTACGCACAGCATAAAACGTTTGATGGACAAAAATGAGACAAAGACGGAGTGGCATGACACACATCTTGCCGTGGCAGCGTCAGAGAAAGTCGTGCACGTAAGCAATATGTATATACATCCACCCATCCATTTTCTACCGCTTGTCCCTTTCGGGGCCTTGGGGGGTGCTGGAACCTATCTCAGCTGCATTCGGGCGGCAGGCGGCGTACACCCTGAACAAGTCGCCACCTCATCACAGGATATGTACATACAAGCAAACCTAAATAGCATGTCAGCATCTATTAGCTTGCATCTCAAATCTGCCTGATTAGCCTTCCAATAAGTTAATAGCATCACGCACAGCATAAAACGTTTGGTGGACAAAAATAGTACAAATAAGGAGTGGCATTAACACGTCTTGCCGTGGCTGCGTCGGAGAAAGTTGTGCACGTAAACAATGTGTATATACATCCACCCATCAATTTTCTACCACTTGTCCCTTTTGGGGTCGCGGGGTGGGCTGGAGTCTATTTCAGCTGCATTCGGGTGGAAGGCGGGGTACACCCTGGACAAGTCGCTACCCCATCACAGGATATGTACATACAGATAAACTAAATAGCATGTTAGCATCTAATAGCTTGCAGTCAAATCGGCCTGTTTAGCCCTCCAATAAGTTAATAGCATCACGCACAGCATAAAACGTTTGGTGGACCAAAATTAGACAAATAAGGAGTGTCGTGAAACACGTCGTGCCGTGGCAGCGTCTGAGAAAGTCGTGCACGTAAACAAACTGTTGAGTCACAGTCCACGCGACGGTGTGTTTGAGGACCACTGAAATTAGTAGGATTAAACGGCGCTCATGAACACAAACGTATTAAACATGGGCTTTCTAACAAAAAGGAAGGTTTGTGTCATGTTTGTCCTCCTACAGAAACCCTACTACAACCAGAAGTTTATTTTTCACACCATTATTTTTTTTACCATGCCCATGCCACAGTCCACGCGACTGTGTGTTCGAAGGCCGCTGAAATTAGTAGCACAAAACGGCGCTCGCCAAATACTCTCACCAGTCAAGCATAAACACAAACCTATCAAACATGGGCTTTCTAAATATTAAATTTGTGTCGTGTTTGTCCTCCAACAGAAATCATATTTCCAAGAAAAAAAATATTTTTCACCCCATTTTTTTTTCCCATTTCCATGCCACAGTCCACGCGACGGTGTGTTCAAGGGCCGCTGAAATTAGTACAATAAAACGGCGCTCATGAACATAAACCTATTAAACATGGGCTTTCTAACAAATAAGAAGTTTTGTGTCATGTTTGTCTTCCTATGGAAACCCTACTACGACATGAAACTTATTTTTAACCCCATTTTTTTGGGCCATTTCCATGCGACAGTCCACGCAACGGTGTGTTCAAGAGCCGCTGAAATTAGTAGGACAAAACGGCGCTCTACAAATACTCTCACCAGTCAAGCATAAACAAAAACATATTAAATGTGGGATTTTTAACAATTAGGTTTGTCTCGTTTGTCCTACTACAGAAATCATAATCCAACAAAAAAAATATTTTTCACCCCATTTTTTTTTTTTGTCCATTTCCATGCATTTTTGGAAAAGCTCCATGGAGCCACCAGGGCGCCGCGGTTTGCTGACCGTCCCCCCCCCCCCCCCCGTTTTGGACTGCTTTGATGGGGAAAGCCACTCGGGGTGATGTCAGTTAAGGAGCTATTTCGAATATTTCGGAAAATCGTGACGTTATGTTCAAGGTTCGCTGACAATAGTGGGACAAAACGGCGCTCGCCAAATATTCTCATCATCGAAGAATTAACACAAACCTGTTAAACTCGGGCTCTTTAACATTTTTGTTGAGTTTTACTTTATTTCAAAATATGTCAATCAAAAGGGGGTGTCACAATCATATTTTGTCAATATTCAGTGTTTTATCGCTCATAGAAAAAATACAATTTCTATTACGTTTTTGAAAGCGGTCTGTCATAACATTTTTAGCATTCAATCAGACATTATTGTAAGGCTTTGTGTTAGTGTTCCTAAAAATAGATATACCGGCCCCCAGACATTTTTTTCTCTAAATGTGGCCCCCGAGTCAAAATACAGTAGAGCAAAAAAGTATTTAGTCAGTCACCGATTGTGCAAGTTCTCCCACTTAAAATGATGACAGAGGTCTGTAATTTTCATCATAGGTACACTTCAAAATTAGAGACAGAATGTGACAAAAAAAATCCACGAATTCACATTGTAGGAATTTTAAATAATTTATTTGTAAATTAAGGTGGAAAATAAAGTATTTGGTCAACCATTCAAAGCTCTCACTGATGGAAGGAGGTTTTGGCTCAAAATCTCACGATACATGGCCCCATTCATTCTTCCCTTAACACGGATCAATCGTCCTGTCCTTTTAGCAGAAAAACAGCCCCAAAGCATGATGTTTCCACCCCCATGCTTCACAGTAGGTATGGTGTTCTTGGGAAGCGAATCAGTATTCTTCTTCCTCCAAACACGACGAGTTGAGTTTGTACCAAAAAGTCCTATGTTGGTTTCATTTGACCACATGACATTCTCCCAATCCTCTGCTCTTTCATCCATGTATCCACTTTGGTATAAACTAAACTCGTCATGTTTGGAAGAAGAATACTGAGTTGCATTCCAAGAACACCATACCTACTGTGAAGCATGGGGGTGTAGGACAGACCTGGGCAATTACAGTGGGGCAAATAAGAATTCAGTCAGCCACCGATTGTTTGATAATGCATTCGAAACTGACATCAATCTCTAAAGGATATCACCACATGGGCTCAGGAACAATTTAGAAAACCACTGTCACTAAATAAAGCTGGTGGCTACATCTGTTAGTTACAGTTAAAACTCTACTATGCAAAGCGAAAGCCATTTATCAACAACATCCAGAAACGCCGCCGGCTTCTCTGGGCCCGATATCATCTAGGATGGACTGATGCAAAGTGGAAGAGTGTTCTGGTGCGTCCACATTTCAAATTATTTTTGGAAATATTCGACATTCGTGTCATCCGGACCAAAAGGCAAGCGAAACATCCACACTGTTATCGACGCAAAGTTCAAAAGCCAGCGTCTGTGATGGTATGGGGGTGCATTAGTGCCCAAGGCATGGGTAGCTTACACATCTGTGAAGGCATCATTAATGCTGAGAGGTACATACACGTTTTGGAACCACAAGTGCCGTCTTTTTCATGGACGCCCCTGCTTATTTCAGCAAGACAATGCCAAGCCACATTCAGCAAGTTCTCCCATTTAAAATGATGAAAGAGGTCTGTAATTTTCATCATTAGGTACACTTCAACTGTGAGAGACAGAATGGGAAAAAAAAAAAAAAAAAACAGAAAACATACTTTTCACCCCATTTTTTTTTTTTTTTCCATTTCCATGCATTTTTGGAAAAGCTCCACGGAGCCACCAGGGCACAGAGGTTTACTGCCCCCCCGTTTTGGACTGTTTTGCTGGGGAAAACCACTCGGGGTGATGTCAGCCAAAATGCTATTTAGAATATTTGCCTTTGAAAAAAAAAAAATAATAAACTACCGATTCTGTCTATTACCCAACCTTCAATGGACCCCCCGCTGTTGTTCATTAGCAAACTCTAAGGCCCGGGGGCTATTTTGCGGTGGTTCAATCCCCGCTTTATTATTTAGCGACTTGCCTTGGACACGCAATCAAAGGGACATGCAATCGGCGCAAAACTTGTATCGCCTTTTTTTTTTCCACCATGCCCGGGACAGGAATCCTATAATTGTGAGCCAGGGGATCCGCGGCGCAACATTTAAACCGCACCTCTACTGCTCTTTATCCTCGGCGTAACATCGGCTCCTATTAATGTCATTGCCAGGATAAAAAAAAATGAGACGTATCAGAACAATTATTTTGCATTGGCTTCAAGCAAGAACCAGAATTTCAGTGTGAATTGCACCGGAACCTTGGATCCTTCTAATGCCTTCAAAAAAAAAAAAAAAAAAAGCCCATCAAAGATGATTGAATATCATTTTAATGGGGGAAAAAAAAAAAAAAAAAAAGGACGAGGCTTTCATACTGTCTACCTGCCATGTTATTGGATAGCCCGTGTCAGTCAAGCTAAAGAACACAGGCAAAGCACAGAGACAGGCTGACAAGACGTAAGCAGACTGCCTTCCATCTTCCTTCGCCGCCTGGCATGTTTATCTTGTCTTCCATGCGAGCTGAGAGCGGTGGCGTGCATATGCATACGCAAAAAAACAACAAAAAAAAAACAGTGCCTTTGGGATGGGAAAGCCGCGCATATAGCACGGGGCTCTTTGAAACTGCGCCAGGGCGGGTCTCATTTGCAAAGCAATTTTGACGACAAAAAGTAGACCGCTCCGCCACTTCAAACCCAAATCTGGCGATACCAGCTGGTTGTGGACGTGGAGTTTGCGGAGCGCGCTTGTGACGCACCCATGCAAGCGC
>NC_084615.1:21405161-21415161 GCF_033978795.1 Nerophis ophidion
TCCTCCTCTCCCAGCTTGCTAGCCTCAACCTGAACCTTGGTATTTACCGTGATGATGGACTGGCAGTGTGCCGCGCCTCGCCAAGGAGCAGCGAGAAAACCAAGAAGCGCATATGCCAAATCTTCAAAGAAAACGGCCTACGGATCACGATTGAAGCCAACAAGCAAACCGTCAACTTCCTCGACGTCACTTTCAACCTGAGAAATAACAGCTACCAACCATTCACGAAACCCAACACAACACTCCAATACGTGCACCACGACAGCAACCACCCACCCACCACCACGAAAAGAAAACCCACCGGAATTAAGAAAAGGCTATCGATGCTGTCATCCAGCAAAGCTGAATTCGACCAAGCAACCCCCCCGTACCAGAAAGCACTTGATGAAAGCGGATACAACTTCACCCTCACCTATGAACCCACCCCAGGAAACCAACCAAAAAAGAGCAGAAAACGAAACAACATCATCTGGTACAATCCGCCATTCAGCAAAGACGTCTCAACCAACATCGGCCGCAAGTTCCTCACTCTGATCGACAAACACTTCCCCAAAGGCAACACCCTAAGAAAAATATTCAACAAGAACAACATTAAATTGAGCTACAGCTGTATGAATAACATGCAACAAATCATTTCAAACCACAACAAAGCAAATGCAAAAGGACTGCCTACCCCCAGACTAAACGACTCTGAAACCAATAATGAATGTAACTGTCGCAAGAAACCTGATTGCCCTCTCAACGGAAGGTGCCTACAGACATCAGTCGTTTACCAAGCAAAGGTAATACGCAAGGACATTAACACATCCGACACGTACGTAGGATTAACCGAAGGAGCGTTCAAAACAAGATGGAATAATCACAACGCCTCCTTTAGAAACCAGACTTTGCAGAATTCTACAGAACTCAGCAAACACATTTGGAACCTCAAAGACAATAATGTTGAATATTCAATAACATGGCAAATTCTTGCATCCAGCACACCTTACAACAGTGGTAATAAAAGATGCAACCTATGCTTAAAAGAGAAACTGTTTATTATATATCATCCAGATCTATCATCCCTCAACAAGCGCAGTGAAATCATTTCAACATGCCGCCATAGACGGAAACACCTCCTAGGTAACACATGAGCCAATCACCACACCCTACGCCTGCTTGTACCCACCCACTCTGTGCTCTATATAAACCATTGTATGTGAATGCTTCCATTAAAATCTCCTGATGATTGAGGGAACCCCTCATGAAACAGATCTGTAGAGATGAAGTAGTCTTGTGATTTTTTCCCACACCTACATATTGTGCTCTACCACGGTATCGAGCACTATTCTCCGGATAATCCAATCAAGACATATATATATATATATATATATATATATGTATATATATATATATATATCAATCAATCAATCAATCAATGTTTACTTATATAGCCCTAAATCACTAGTGTCTCAAAGGGCTGCACAAACCACTACGACATCCTCGGTAGGCCCACATAAGGGCAAGGAAAACTCACACCCAGTGGGACATCGGTGACAATAATGACCCAGTGGGACGTTGGTGACAATGATGACTATGAGAACATGATACTGTGAAAGATCAATCCATAATGGATCCAACACAGTCGCGAGAGTCCAGTCCAAAGCGGATCCAACACAGCAGCGAGAGTCCCGTTCACAGCGGAGCCAGCAGGAAACCATCCCAAGAGGAGGCTGATCAGCAGCGCAGAGATGTCCCCAGCCGATACACAGGCGAGCAGTACATGGCCACCGGATCGGACCGGACTCCCTCCACAAAGGAGAGTGGGACATAGAAGAAAAAGAAAAGAAACGGCAGATCAACTGGTCTGAAAAGGGAGTCTATTTAAAGGCTAGAGCATACAAATGAGTTTTAAGGTGAGACTTAAATGCTTCTACTGAGGTAGCATCTCGAACTGTTACCGGGAGGGCATTCCAGAGTACTGGAGCCCGAAATGAAAAAGCTCTACAGCCCGCAGACTTTTTTTGGGCTTTGGGGATCACTGATAAGCCGGAGTCCTTTGAACGCAGATTTCTTGCCGGGACATATGGTACAATACAATCGGCAAGATAGGATGGAGCTAGACCGTGTAGTATTTTATACGTAAGTAGTAAAACCTTAAAGTCACATCTTAAGTGCACAGGAAGCCAGTGCAGGTGAGCCAGTACAGGCGTAATGTGATCAAACTTTCTTGTTCTTGTCAAAAGTCTAGCAGCCGCATTTTGTACCAACTGTAATCTTTTAATGCTAGACATGGGGAGACCCGAAAATAATACATATATATATACATATATATATATATATATATATATATATATAAAAATATATATATATATATATATATATACACACATACATACATACACATCCTGTATATATAAAGAAATCTATTTTTTATGCAAGTTTTATTTACTTGCTCTAGCTACAGATAGCGCTGAGCTGAAATGATGTGGACGTCATCGGTTTTCTAAATGCATGAATTAAGGGAGCGTGAGTAAATAATTCATCTTTAAGATTGAAGCGTCGTATAATCAGGCGGGGGAAAAAAAGCACACGCTTTTTTACTTTAATTGCCCCCAACTGCAGAATGACCTTGTGCTAAATAGGAACGACACAATATGTATTTTCGACAGCGTGCAAAATAAACACAAACATTGTTCGGAGCGGAGAGTTTGTTTTCCTGCAAATCGAGACAGAAAGCTGAAAATCCTTCTAATCCATCCATATTTTCCCGGTGACTTTTCAAGATTAATACTTTGTCTTGATGACCGAGCCGCGCCTTGGTTTAAAGTGTCGTCGGGACGCGGATCAAATCCGCGCGGCGTGAGACGGGACTCGTACACTTGACCGTATAATGTGGCGTCCTTGTCGCAAGCCGGAATGCATTTCTCTCTTCAAAGTGTGTTTCTTGGCCCGCGCTTGCCGTTCACTCCCTCGGACCAATTTGTCGCTCTAAGCCTCGCCTCGCCGCTGCCAGTGCCTGGATGATAGCAGCGGGCCTCTCTGATCCAAGGCAGCGGCGGCGAGGGAGTGGGCCAAGTGTCACACCAGGCACCCTGGGACGACCGGCAGGCGCTTACGCCGGCGATGAACGCCCACATGGCAGGCGACAACTGGCAACGCCGCCGCTTGCCATTGGACACGCATCTGCTCTTTCGGGACGTTTGTTTTGAACTCGTGCATTTACATGCCTTATGTGCAGGAAATTTCAAGTCCCTTATATAGCACGGTCAAGAGGGTAAAAGACTCCCTAAGGGGGGGAACCCACACATAACTTTCACATGCATTCATGTACAAAACCCTTAAACCAGTGAAGTTGGCACGTTGTGTAAATGCTGAATAAAAACAGAATAAAATGACTTGCAAAACTTATATTCAATTGAATAAACTGCAAAGACAATATATTTAATATTAAAACAATCAAAAAATCATATTTTTTGCAAATAGCAGCTCATTTGCATTTGATGCATGCAACTTGTTTCGAAAAAGCTGGCAGAAGTGGCAAAGACGACTGAGAAAGTTGAGGAATGCTCATCAAACACTTATTTGGAACATCCCACATGTGAACAAGCTCATTTGGGAAAAGTTGGGTGCCATGATTGGGTTTAGAACCAGCCTCCATGAAATGCTCAGTCGTTCACAAACAAAGACGGAGGCGAGGGTCACAGTTTTGTAAACAAATAAGGGAGCGACTTGTCAAACAGTTTTAAAAACAACATTTCTCAAACAAGCTATTCGCAAGGAATTTAAGTATTTCACCATCTACTGTCCGTAACATCATCAAAAGGTACAGTGTATCTGGAGAAATCACTGCACGTAACATTGAATGCCCGTGACCTTGGATGCTTCGGGCAGTACTGCATCAAAAAGCAACATTGGTGTGTAAAGGATATCACCACATGGGCTCAGGAAAACTTTAGTCAACCACTGTCATTAATTACAGTTTCTCGCTATATATGTAAGTGCAAGTTAAAACTCTACTATGCAAAGCAAACGCCATGTATCAACAACACCCAGGCAGTACTGCATCAAAAAGTGACATCAGTTTGTAAAGTATATCACCACAAGGGCTCAGGAACACTTTAGAAAACCACTGAAATTTAACTACTGTTATTCGCTATTTATATGTAAGTGCAAGTTAAAACTACTATACAAAGCAAAAGCCATTAATCAACAACACCCAGGCAGTGTTAAATCAAAAAGCGACAGTGTGTCAAGGATATCACCACATGGGCTCAGGAACACTTCAGAAAACCACTGTCGGGATCTACAAATTGTCATTATATATGTAAGTGCAATTTAAAACTACTATACAAAGCAAAAGCCATTAATCAACAACACCAAGGCAGTGTTGCATCAAAAAGAGACATCAGTGTGTAAAGGAAATCACCACATGGGCTCAGGAACACTTCAGAAAACCACTGTCGGAAACTACAGTTTGTCACTATATATATATATATATATATATATATATATATATATATATATATATATATATATATATAAGTTCAAGTTAAAACTACTATACAACGCAAAAGCCATTATTCAACAACACCCAGGCAGTACTGCATCAAAAAGCAACACCAGTGTGTAAAGGATATCACCACATGGCCTCAGGAACACTTCAGAAAACCACCTTCGGGAACTACAGTTTGTCACTATATATATAAGTGCAAGTTAAAACTACTTATACAAAGTGAAAGCCATTAATCAACAACACCCAGGCAGTACCGCATCAAAAAGTGACATCAGTATGTAATGGATATCACCACATGGGCTCAGGAACTTTTTAGAAAAGCACTGTCAGTAACTACAGTTTGTCGCTATGTATGCAAGTGCAAGTTAAAACTTTACCATGCAAAGCGAAAGCCATTTATCAACAACACACTGGCAGTACTGCATCAAAAAGCGACATCATTTTATAAAGGATATCACCACATTGACTCCAGAACCTTTCAGAAAACCACTGTCAGTAACTGCACTTGGTCGCTACATCTGTAAGTGCAAGTTACAACTCTACTATGCAAAGCCACAGCCATTTATCAACAACACCCAGAAACGCCGACGGCCTCGCTTGACTGATACAAAGTGTAAAAGTGTCCACATTGCAATTTTTGGGGGGGAAACTGTGGACGTTGTGTCCTTTGGACCAAAGAGAAAAAAAACCATCCAGATTGTTCTAGGGGCAAAGTTCAAAAGCCAGTATCTGTGATGGTATGGGGGTTTATTAGTGCCCAAGTTAGAACCAAGTATTCATGTTTACATTGATCCTCATGGGAAATCCTGCTTCACTATACAAACTTTTCGGTTTACAAACCACGTTCAAGAACCAACCAGGTTTTTGTAAATTGACGTTCCACTGTGCCTTTAACCTATAACCCCAACATTTTTATCATATCAAATGTACCCGTACCATGAATTGATTTACGTTAGGGGAGTCCAAAGTGTGGCCCGCAGTTAATTGTTTACCGGCCCGCCACACATTCTGCAAAAATTGCACAATTGATAGTATTGCAAAAATAAAAAAATAAAAACATTTAAAACGCGAAAAAGTTGCAATGTTGACACAAAGCTGCCATGCAGGCTTTTTTTTGGTCTTCCTTTATTTTAATTTTTTTTGCCATTGCTCCAAAGAAAAAGAAAAAAAATACACCAAATTTATGTTGTAATAAATTATTAACCTATTCATTGCTCCAATTACTTCAAAAAATTCACTTTAAAATGTTTTCTGTGAAAAAAAATATTGCTTTTATTGTGTGGTTGCCATCTAAAACATCAAAGTTTTCTTTGACAAAAAAAGCATAAAAGAAACAAAATAATGAAAAAATCGACAGATATTGAAGTTGATCTCGTAACTTAAGTGTTGAAAGTAAAAAATAAAATAAAATAAAAAATGTATCATTTTATGAGTGGGGGACCTTTTGGATCCCAAATATATTTTGTGGGATTTGTTTTTATTTTTCACTGTGATTACTCAAAAATATTACATAATTAAAATGTCCTGCACTATTGATCTTTTAGGGCTCTAATTACTAAATACTGCATATTTCAGTTTTAATATAAAAACAAAATCTTTATATCAACTTGAAGTTGGTATAGAGATTTATTGTAAGCATTAAAATAAAAAAAATAATAATAATGATTTGACTTATTTTGAACATTGCAATGACTTAAACCCTTTTTGATCCCTGGGAGCCCTTAAGATAAAAAAAAAACACAAAAATATATATACATTTTGTTATATGAAAATGAAATATATCAAACTGTCATGCTTGAATTTTTCCGTGTGCGCCCCTCAGTGGAAAAAGTTTGGACACCCCTGATTTACTTGGACCCCGACTTAAACAAGTTGAAAAACTTATTTGGGTGTTACCATTTAGTGGTCAATTGTAAGGAAATATGTACTGTACTGTGCAATCTACTAATACAAGTCTCAATCAATCAATCAATCAAAATAAAACCCGAACAATCATTTTGAAATCATATTCTGTCATCCTTTTATCGGCACGACATCATCATGAACGTTTACATTTCACCATTTGAGTCCAATCTTAAAACCTATTTGTATAATTTAAATAGACCCCCTTTTTAGACCAGTTGATCTGCCGTCTCTCTTGTTTTTTACTCTGCCCCCCTCTCCCTTGTGAATCGAGGATGCCGTTGAGGCTTGTGCAGCCCTCTGAGACACTTGTGATTTAGGGCTGCATAAGTAAACATTGATTGATTGAATGACTGATACTTCAAGTTCACTTAGTTGCTCTTTCTCGAAATACTTCACAAGACAACGCAGCCGATATTTCCTTCCTGCAGACGTTTGTCTCAAGAGCACGAGGCGAGACAACACTCCACTCCATTACTACTCTTTTAAGCAACTATTAATGCCGCCACTCCAATGCTCGGATGCCACTTTGCTGTTCGGCTTATTAGCGACCAATTTATTACCGCCGTCGTGGCTTCGGCTGGATGAGTCGAGCAGAGAGCGTTTTCCAAAAACGACATTAGAAGCACAGCAGGGGGGGGGCGGGGGGGGGGGGGGGGGGTAATTTTGATAAATACAAACAAATCAAATTAGGCCGTGTTGTACGCATTCAAAAACAAGGAAAAAACAACACAAAAATGAGGGGTATTTTATTTGAACTAAGCAAAATTATCTGTCAATAGTACAAGTAAAATTAACAAACATCAATGAACCCAAAAATACCTTAAAAGGGAACATTATCACAATTTCAGAAGGGTTAAAGCCAATAATTGTATATAAAAGTGGTCTGTGCAGCCCTTTGAGACACTAGTGATTTAGGGCTATATAAGTAAACATTGATTGATTGATTGAATAAAAATCAGTTCCCAGTGGCTTATTTTACTTTTCAAAGTTTTTTTCAAAATTTTACCCATCATGGAAAATCCCGAAAAAAGGCTTTAAAGTGCCTGATTTTCGCCATCTTGTAAATCCACCCGTCCATTTTCCTGTGACGTCACATAGTGACGCCAATACAAACAAACATGGCGGATAGAACAGCAAGATATAGCGACATTAGCTCGGATTCAGACTCGGATTTCAGCGTTTCAACAGATTACGCATGTATTGCAATAGATGGTTGGAGTGTGGAGGCAGATAGCGAAAACAAAATTGAAGAAAAAACTGAAGCTATTCGGCGATCGCCTTCTAACCAACGATTGCATCTTTTGACTCTTGGAGCAACTTAAATCCGTCGATTCGTAAGTGTTTGGCATTAAATGTGGGTAGAGGGAAAGGCTGGATGCAAATATAGCTACAAATATACACACAGCTAGCTTAAATAGCATGTTAGCATCAAATAGCTGGCAGTCATGCCGTGCGCAAATATGTCTGATTAGCACATAAGTCAATAACATCAACAAAACTCACCTTTGTGATTTCGTTGACTTTATTGTTGGAAATGCATCTGCTTTGAGTGCCGCAGGATATCCACACATTCATGCCATTTCTGCCATGTTAGCATCGATTAGCATGCCGTGCTAATCGATGCACACTCCACGTAAGACAACTTGAATCAGTCCCTGATCGTGTTGTTACACCTTCCGGCAACATACCGACGAGGCATGATGTCTCCAAGGTACAGAAAACAGTCGAAAAAACGGAAAATAACAGAATTGATTAGACTTGTGTGTGTAATGTGTTTGAGAAAATGGTGGATTGCTTCCCATTATAACGTCACGGGTGAAAGGTCATCGCTCCGACAGCCAACAATTGAAATGCGTTTAAATCGCCAAATTTACCCTTTTAGAGTTCGGAAATCGGTTAAAGAAACATATGGTCTTTTTTCTGCAACATCAAGGTATATATTGACGCTTACATAGGTCTGGTGATAATATTCCCCTTTAAAATAAGTATATTCTCACTAATAACAAGTGCACTTTTCTTGGTAGAAAATACAAATATTATCAGAAAAATTATATGTGAAAACTTTCCGTTCTGAGTTCTGAATGAACAGACAAGAGGCTGTCTTTGCTGCACCAAGCAAAGGCTTGGAAAATTCCAATGTGTACGATGAAGGGGTGGTTATCTATTGTCATCGAAGACCTGCTCAAGCTGAATCCAGGATCAGCCCAAACCCGAGGCATCTTTTTTCTTTTGTCTTCAAATGACCAAAAACAAGAGCTGTTTACATACCCCCTAATCTTTTGGAAGCAGAGGTTGTTGTGTAAACAGGGAGTGTCCAAATAAAACCTTTTTTCGTCAGAGCGTGGTGGAAGACGGTACAGAGAGTACAGTCGCCACGTCTCTCCCCAAATTGAGCAATATTGAATTATGTCTCTGTTTATCCCCTTGCTTCTTGTCTTGTTTAATATATGTCATCGATGTTTGAAGCTGACAAATATGAAAACTTTTTGCTCAATATGTTGAAAAACATTCTTAAATTAAGTAAACGCTGGCTCCATTATCTTGACATATTGATATGCGCTCGGCCTTACATTTCTTGAAACCAGCAAACTTCTACTAAAAACTAGTTTATTGTTCTTAATGGAAAGGCAACGATGCAAGAGCTTGTTACACTTGGGTTCTCCTAGATGCTCAGGCAAATCATACGGTCTAAAAATGCATTTTCCCATCCACAACATGACATCATCGCGCCAAGTGCGTGCTCTTTCTGTCAGTTAGTGCATATACACTAACATTCTTTTAATTGTAATTTTGAGCGATATCTCCCGCATTTACTTTGTTTTAGCCATCGAGAATATTTCAGTTGTTTTTATCCTTCTTTGTGTGGGCATTGTTGTTTGCATTGTCATGTTCGGATGTACCTTATGGACGCCGTCTTTGCTCCACAGTTAAGTCTTTGCTGTCGTCCAGCATTTTGTTTTTGCTTATTTTGTAGTCAGTTCAGTTTTAGTTTCATTCTGCAGAGCCTTCCCTAAGCTTCAATGCCTTTTCTTAGCGGCGCTCCCCTTTTGTTTATTTTTGGTTTAAGCATTAGACACCTTTTTACCTGCACGCTGCCTCCCACTCTTTCCGACAGCCAAATGCTTGCTCTTTCAGTCAATTAGTGCGCATATATATATGTAATTTTGAAGAATTGTGTCTCAATGTGCATGGATCTTTTCTGTTCAAAATTGTTTGAAATGTTAAATGTTTAAATATTAACTGCCTGTTTACTGTACTGTGCCAAATGTACTACTATAAGAGTACGTATTTTCTAATGTTTCATTGAAAATAAAACAGCAAAGTCCATTTGGCCGTCATCTGTTTTAATTATAAGACGCAATTGTGTCAAAGTCATGTTTTTTTTTTTTTTTTCATGCTTGAAATAAGAAATGATTACACAACTAAACACACGACAACAAAGAGACCATACATATGTCTCCGTTATCCATAGGTTTATCTATAACCCGTAAAGTAGGCAGGCACGGAGCTATTCCTCAGCACGTTAACACACTGACACACAACATTTGGATTCCCATCATGCATTGCTTCAAAACTACGGCGAGTAGAAAGATAGTGAAA
>NC_084615.1:21420161-21464592 GCF_033978795.1 Nerophis ophidion
TTTTCTATTGTATTTTTTATATTTTTAATCTTGTTTTTTTATGCATCTTAACTGTCTTTTTATGTATAAAATGTTTTGATTTTTTTTTTTTTAATCGTTATATTTTTTATCATTTACCTTTTGTTGTTTTTTGCACACTTCTTATGCTTTTCAACTGTGTTTTACATATAAAAATGTTTAGAATTGATTTAGATTTTTTATTAAAATTGTAATATTTTTAATCTTTTTTTTTGCATTTTTTGTATGCATTTTAAGTGTGTTTGACGTATACAATTCTGTTTTTTATAATTTCATATATATATAATATATATATATATATATATATATATATATATATATATATATATGTATATAATTTACCTTTTATTGTTGTTTTGCATGGTTATGCATTTCAACCTTGTTTTACCATATAGGGTTTAGAATTTATAGTGAATTTTTTTATTAAAATATTCATATTTTTAATCTTGTGTTTTTTGCAAAAAAATGTATGCATTTTTACTGTGTTTTACATATAGAATGTTTAGAATTTATTGTGATTTTTTTTAGAACTGTTAATATTTTAAATCTTGTTTTGTTGTTTTTTATAATTTTAAATTTTTTTATTGTTTACCCTTTCTTGTTTTGTTGTTGTTTGCACAATTCTTATGCATTTCAACCTTGTTTTACGAATACAATGTTTGGAATTTATTGTGATTTTTTGAAGATTTAGATTTTTTAATTATTGCTGTTTTGTTGTTTTTTGTATATTTTTTTAAATATTTTTTATTATTTACCTTTTCTTGTTTTGTTTTTTGCACAATTCTTATGTATTTCAACCTTGTTTTACATGTAAAATATTTAGAATTAAATGTGATTTTTTTTTTGTAGAATTTTAATATTTTTAATCTTGTTTTTTGTTTTTTTATGTTGGATATTATTTATTGTATACATTTCTTGTTTTGTTTTTTGCACAATTCTTAAGCATTTCACCCTTGTTTTACGTATAAATGTTTAGAATTGTGATTTTTTTTAAACTATAATTTTTATATTTTTAATCTTGTTTCTTTATGCATTTTAACTATCTTTTACATATAGAATGTTTTGAATATATTGTTTTTTTTAATTGTCATATTTTTTATCATTTACCTTTTGTTGTGTTGTTTTTTTGCACACGTTTCATGCATTTCGACTGTGTTTCACATATAAAACGTTTAGAATTGATTTAGATTTTTTTATTAAAATTGTAATATTTTTTATCTTGTTTTTGTGGTTTTTTTTGCGTTTTTGTATGCAGTTTAACTGTGTTTGACGTATACAATTATGTTTTTTTATAATCTAAAAAAAATATATATATATACATTAATTTACCTTTTTTGTTGTTTTGCACGCTTATGCATTCCACCCTTGTTTTACATATAGTGTTTAAAATTTATTGTGAATTTTTTTATTAAAATGTTCATATTTTTAATCTTGTTGTGTTGTTTTTTGCACATTTTTTATGCATTCTAACTGTTTTCCATAGAGAATGTTTCAAATGTATTGTGATTTTTTTTTTTTAATTTTCCTATTGTTAGTCTTGTTTTGTTGTCGATCCATCCGTTTTTCTACCGCTTGTCCACTTTGGGGTCACGGGGGGTCGCTGGCGCCTATCTCAGCTGCATTCAGGCGGTAGGCATTGTACACCCTGGACGATTCGCCACCTTCATCGCAGGGCTTCTTGTTTGTTGTTTTCTTTGTTTTTTTTTGCAATTTTTTAATGCTTTTTAACTGTGTCTTTACATATAGAATGTTTTGAATGTATTGTTTTTTTATTTTTTATGGTTTTAATCGTTTACCTTTTCTTGTTTTTTTGGCACACTTTTTGTGCATTTCATCTGAGTTTCACATATTAAATGTTTCAAACTTATTGTGATTTTTTTATTATCTTTAATACTTTTAATCTTGTTTTGTTGTTTTTTTTGCACCATTTTTATACATTTTAACTGTGTTTTACATAAAGAATGTTTAGAATGTATTGTGTTTTTTAATTTTTTTATGTTTTTAATCTTTTTTTGTTTTGTAGTTTTTTTGCACACTTATGCATTTCAACTGAGTTTTACATCCATAATGTTTTGGAATTGATTGTGATTTTTTATTATATTTTTATTACTTTTAATCTTGGTTTTTTGCACAATGTTTATGCATTTTAACTGTGTTTTACATATAGATGTTTAGAATGTATTGTGATTTTATTATTAGAAATTATATTTTGTGTTTTTTTTCAATTTTTTAATGCATTTTAACTGTATTTTACACATAGAAATGTTTTGAATTTATTATATATTTTTATATTTTTTTATCGTTCACCTTTTTGTTTTATTGTTGTTCAGCTGTTTTTCTGCACATTATTTTTGTGCATTTCAACTGTTTTCCAGATAGAATGTTTTGAATGTATTATGTTTTTTTTTAATATTTTTTTAAGTATTTTGTATGTCATGATGGGGGGATCGCAGCTTGCTGCTGGGTCGTACTCGCAGGAATGCAGACTCGTACTCCCAGGTAAAAACATGATTTAGTCTTTAACTCAGAAGCTACAAAAAAGTACAAAACAAAAGGCGCATACAAGGCGGAAACACAACTTTGACGAAACTACGGACAATAAACAAAACTTACTTGACAGGAAAACGAGCATGAAGGAGCAGCATGAACCTTGGGGAGAAAAAACTAGCAACGTCACCAAACAGACTGACAGACAAAGACAGGTATAAATACTGCCTCTGATTAGTGCTCGGGAAGCAGGTGAGCACTAATCAGAGACAGGTGAACAAAATGAGTAACCATGGTGACAAAACAAACAAGGAAGTGCAAACAGGAACTAATGGAATCTTAAACAGAAAACATGGAACATGATCCAAACCACAGATTATGACATTTTATTGTTTACCTTTTGTTGTTTTGTTGTTTTCTGCACACTTCTTATGCATTTCAACTGTCTTTTACATATAGAATGTTTTGAAATTATAGTGTTTGTTTTATATATTTTTAATTGTTTACCTTTTGTTTTTTTTGCACAATCTTTATGCATTTCAACTGTTTTCACATTAAGAATGTTTTGAATTGATTGTGATTTTTTTTATTATCCATCCATCCATCCATCCATCATCTTCCGCTTATCCGAGGTCGGGTCGCGGGGGCAACAGCCTAAGCAGGGAAACCCAGACTTCCCTCTCCCCAGCCACTTCGTCTAGCTCTTCCCGGGGAATCCCGAGGCGTTCCCAGGCCAGCCGGGAGACATAATCTTCCCAACGTGTCCTGGGTCTTCCCCGTGGCCTCCTACCGGTTGTACGTGCCCTAAACACCTCCCTAGGGAGGCGTTCGGGTGGCATCCTGACCAGATGCCCGAACCACCTCATCTGGCTCCTCTCGATGTGGAGGAGCAGCGGCTTTACTTTGAGTTCCTCCCGGATGGCAGAGCTTCTCACCCTATCTCTAAGGGAGAGCCCCGCCACACGGCGGAGGAAACTCATTTCGGCCGCTTGTACCCGTGATCTTATCCTTTCGGTCATGACCCAAAGCTCATGACCATAGGTGAGGATGGGAACGTAGATCGACCGGTAAATTGAGAGCTTTGCCTTCCGGCTCAGCTCCTTCTTCACCACAACGGATCGGTACAACGTCCGCATTACTGAAGACGCCGCACCGATCCGCCTGTCGATCTCACGATCCACTCTTCCCTCACTCGTGAACAAGACTCCTAGGTACTTGAACTCCTCCACTTGGGGCAGGGTCTCCTCCCCAACCCGGAGATGGCACTCCACCCTTTTCCGGGCGAGAACCATGGACTCGGACTTGGAGGTGCTGATTCTCATTCCGGTCGCTTCACACTCGGCTGCGAACCGATCCAGCGAGAGCTGAAGATCCCGGTCAGATGAAGCCATCAGGACCACATCATCTGCAAAAAGCAGAGACCTAATCCTGCGGTTACCAAACCGGAACCCCTCAACGCCTTGACTGCGCCTAGAAATTCTGTCCATAAAAGTTATGAACAGAATCGGTGACAAAGGACAGCCTTGGCGGAGTCCAACCCTCACTGGAAATGTGTTCGACTTACTGCCTGCAATGCGAACCAAGCTCTGGCACTGATTGTACAGGGAACGGACCGCCACAATAAGACAGTCCGATACCCCATACTCTCTGAGCACTCCCCACAGGACTTCCCGAGGGACACGGTCGAAAGCCTTCTCCAAGTCCACAAAGCACATGTAAACTGGTTGGGCAAACTCCCATGCACCCTCAAGAACCCTGCCGAGAGTATAGAGCTGGTCCACAGTTCCACGACCAGGACGAAAACCACACTGTTCCTCCTGAATCCGAGGTTCGACTATCCGACGTAGCCTCCTCTCCAGTACACCTGAATAAACCTTACCGGGAAGGCTGAGGAGTGTGATCCCACGATAGTTGGAACACACCCTCTGGTCCCCCTTCTTAAAGAGAGGAGCCACCACCCCGGTCTGCCAATCCAGAGGTACCGCCCCCGATGTCCACGCGATGCTGCAAAGTCTTGTCAACCAAGACAGCCCCACAGCATCCAGAGCCTTAAGGAACTCCGGGCGGATCTCGTCCACCCCTGGGGCCTTGCCACCGAGGAGCTTTTTAACTACCTCAGCGACCTCAGCCCCAGAAATAGGAGAGTCCACCACAGATTCCCCAGGCACTGCTTCCTCATAGGAAGACGTGTTGGTGGGATTGAGGAGGTCTTCGAATTATTCCTTCCACCTATCCACAACATCCGCAGTCGAGGTCAGCAGAACACCATCCGCACCATACACGGGGTTGATAGTGCACTGCTTCCCCTTCCTGAGGCGGCGGACGGTGGTCCAGAATCGCTTCGAAGCCGTCCGGAAGTCGTTTTCCATGGCTTCCCCGAACTCTTCCCATGTCTGAGTTTTTGCCTCCGCGACCGCTGAAGCTGCACACCGCTTGGCCTGTCGGTACCTGTCCACTGCCTCCGGAGTCCTATGAGCCAAAAGGACCCGATAGGACTCCTTCTTCAGCTTGACGGCATCCCTCACCGCTGGTGTCCACCAAGGGGTTTTAGGATTGCCGCCCCGACAGGCACCAACTACCTTGCGGCCACAGCTCCGATCTGCCGCCTCGACAATAGAGGTGCGGAACATGGTCCACTCGGACTCAATGTCCAGCACCTCCCTCGTGACATGTTCAAAGTTCTTCCGGAGGTGGGAATTGAAACTTTGTCTGACAGGAGACTTTGCCAGACGTTCCCAGCAGACCCTCACAGGGCAGGGCCTCCCAGGTCTGTCCGGCATCCTCCCCCACCATCGCAGCCAACTCACCACCAGGTGGTGATCGGTAGAAAGCTCCGCCCCTCTCTTCACCCGAGTGTCCAAAACATGAGGCCGCAAATCCGATGACACAACTACAAAGTTGATCATGGAACTGCGGCCTAGGGTGTCCTGGTGCCAAGTGCACATATGGACACCATTATGTTTGAACATGGTGTTTGTTATGGACAAACTGTGACGAGCACAAAAGTCCAATAACAAAACACCACTCGGGTTCAGATCCGGGCGGCCATTCTTCCCAATCACGCCTCTCCAGGTTTCACTGTCGTTGCCAACGTGAGCGTTGAAGTCTCCCAGTAGGACAAGGGAATCACCCGGGGGAGCACTTTCCAGTACTCCCTCGAGTGTTCCCAAAAAGGGTGGGTACTCTGAACGGCTGTTTGGTGCATAAGCACAAACAACAGTCATTGTTTTTTCTGTACAATTGTTACGCATTTAAACTGTCCAGTCCATAGTGGAGAATGTTTTGAAACTATTATGTTTTTTTAAAATGTTTTAAATATTTTTTAACATTTATCTTTTGTTGTTTTTTGCACACTTCTTATGCATTTGAACTGTGTTTTACATGTAGAATTTTTAACATTTATTGTGATTCGTTATTATAATTTTGTTATTTTTAATCTTGTTGTTTTGTTGTTTTTGCACACTTTTTTTGCATTTTAACTGTTTTTTTACATTCATAATGTTTTAAATTTATTGTGTTTTTTATATTTTTTATATATTTTTAAGTGTTTACCTTTTGTTGTGTTTTTGCACAATTCTAATGCATTTCAACTGTGTTTTACATGTAGAATTTTTAACATTTATTGTGATTCGTTATTATAATTTTGTTATTTTTAATCTTGTTGTTTTGTTGTTTTTGCACACTTTTTTGCATTTTAACTGTTTTTTTACATTCATAATGTTTTAAATTTATTGTGTTTTTTTTTTTTTTAATATTTTTAAGTGTTTACCTTTTGTTGTGTTTTTGCACAATTCTAATGCATTTCAACTGTGTTTTACAAATAGAATGTTTACAATTGATTGTGATGTTTTATTAAAATTTCAATTTATTTAATCTTGTCTTTTTGCTGTTTTTTTGCACAATTTTTTATACATTTCAACTGTGTTTTACATATAGATTGTTGTGAATTGAAAGTGATTTTTTATAATAATTTTAATATTTTACCTTTTGTTATTGTGTTGTTTTTTTGTACAATTTGTATGCATTTGAACTGTTTTACCTATATAATGTTTTGAATTTTTTTTTTATTTTTTTTATATTTTTAATCATTTTGTTGTTTTGTTGTTGTTTTGCACAATTATTATGCATTTCAAACTTGTTTTACATGTATGATGTTTAGAATGTATTGTTATTTTTTGATTACAATTTTTATATTTTTAATCTCGTTGTTTTTTTTGTTGTTTACCTTTTTTAATGCATTTTAACTGTGTTTTACACATAGAATGTTTTTATTTTATTATGTGTTTTTATAATTTAAAAAATATTTTTTTATCTTTTACCTTTTGTTGAATTGTTGTTTTTTGCACAATTCTTATGCATTTGAACTGTGTTTTGCATATAGAATGTTTGGAATTGATTTTGATTTTTTATTATAAATTTGATATTTTTAATCTTATTGATTTGTTGTTTTTTTTTGCAAAATGTGTATACATTTAAACTGTTATATATATATATATAATGTTGTGTGCTCATTGTGATTTTGATTATCATATATATATATATATATATATATATATATATATATATATATATATACATATATATGTATATATATATATATATATATATATATATATATATATATATACATATATAGTATATTTTATAAACGTGCCATACAAATACATATCCCTTGGCCTTTTTGTTTTCTGTCATTTAAATATATCAGTTATGAATCATGACGTCATAAATGTTTTAATAAAAAATAATATAGCTGTACAACTGGCTTTCTGTGCCCATGGAAATACTCATTTCCCTCCAAAGTTGTGTTATCATTCTCTCCAACCTGTGTGCAATACTGAACACACATTTTCTGCAATATATAATCACAATCCAGACAACAACAACTATTTTAAGCACGCTGTGACGGCGCATTCGGCAGGGAAGCGGTGCCCCGTCCCAACACTGCAGCTCATTCATGTGATGGGAGTGATCCAAACCCTAGAGCATGCATATTGCAAGATGTTTTTTCAAATAGGAGAAACACTGAACAAAAATATAAACACAACACTTTCGTTTTAGCTCCCATTTTTCATAAATTGAACTCAAATATATTTTACTATATACACAAAATAACTGTCCTTCTCAAATATTGTTCACAATTATTGTATTTATTTTGTTCAGTATATATTATGATACGATATTTCCTTTATTAAGAAACTAAACGCATTAAAAAAAACAACATCTACATACACCAAAACGCATTATTTCAATTTATCTCCTTAAATTTACCAGCAGCCATACAATTATAAAACATACTTAATAAAAAAAAGTTTCAATTTTTGACAGTCAAAGTATGTTGCAACGCGATCCAGATGCTTTTTCAAAGTTCTTTTGCGCATAACTGTCAGTTTGCTCGTAACTTTTAAACGCAGTAAATTAGGATGCTAAAATAGCGCCCGCGGAACAGTTTCAGCATTGACGAATCACATTTGCGCATTCTGAATAATAATATTTCCACCTTTACTCTGGGTGTTTTGATAATCAGCATACATTCTGCACATTCATAAAGGCTAAAATGATTGTGCTCTCTATTTTGCTCTCTATTTTGCCCTTGTGTGCTGTTCGGGTCTGTGGGACCCATTTTTGTTTTTTTATTAAAAGAAAAATGATACAATTAATTAATTTTTCAAACCGATACTCACTGACTTTGACTCATTTTCTGTGAGGAATATAAATCAGAATACATATTTAATGACCACACACCATACACCCCTTACACATTTCTATTACATATAAGGTGTCCGGGTCCATTATAAGTGTGGAAATTGATGTTTTGTGTACCACATGCACACACACACATAAACACATATTGCAGGCTTGGACAGGAGGAGGAGAGAGTGTAGGTACACAGAACAGCAGAGGGTCAAATGTGCGACAAAATGAGAGCAGACAGTGTTGACAAACAATGTTGCAACCTTGTGTTGGAACCGCAGGTGCAGAAACACAAAAGAAGAATCCCTGTGGTATGCAGAAACTGGCAAAAAAATGTTCCGTGCATTACATTACACAAGGGTTGAGAGTTACAATCCCGGAGTTAAATGGACCACCTTTGCGTGTCAAGTTTGTACATGTTTTAGTACACGCAAACCTTTCCAAAATCAGGCCCATATTTTTATATAATCTCTTTCTATATAATCCAATTGACATAAAAAAAAAGAAAAACAAAGCATCGTCGCTTACCCAAAACTAAGGTAGCAAGGGTGCAGGTTTTAGATGAGCTCTTTTTTTTTTTTTTAAGGCGCTTTCACAGATAAAAGCTTGACAGTTAGGTCTCTTGAACGTCTCCCAGCGGGTGCTAAGACGTCCAAGAAGGGAGGAAAACTTACAATAAGAAGGTTCAGTCAAACCCCACGGGATTGACTTTCATGAATCTTTACCTGTACATCACGGCGACACCGGGAAGAGAACTTTTGGAGCTGAGAAAAGTGAGACTCCGAGTTGCAGCTCACTTACGAGGTTCTTAGCCAGGGTCTACCACAAGTGCGAGGGTCCGGAGGAGACGTTCTTGGCCACTCCAGATCCATCAACTTCACCTTCAGCATCCTCGACAAGACACATGTTATCTTTTTTTTTTTTTGACTGAAACTTGTTTTGGCTCCTTTGAGTTGCACGGATGGGTACCAAAGTCGGTTCTTTTGTACGCACCGACCCGATTCTTCACCTACAATCTAACGGCGCCTTAGTCCGATAACGTTGTTGTCAGAGGCGTCCACTTTCAAACTGAACAACAAGCTCACGCACTTGGCGAAGGAAACATTTACTACAGCAATCTCGGAGCTGACTCAGCAAAAAAATGCTGCAATTTTTCAATGCCGACAAAGCAAGTATGCCGGATAAAAGACGCTCAAAAGCGCATTCAGAACGTTTTTAAAGGGAGACAGGTCTGGACTACAGGCAGGGCCAGTCTAGTACCCGCACTCTTTTACTATGAAGCTACGCTGTTGTAACACGTGGCTTGGCATTGTCTTGCTGAAATAAGCAGGGGCGGCCATGATAACGTTGCTTGGATGGCAGCATGTGTTGCTCCAAAACTTGTATGTACCTTTCAGCATTAAAAGTGCCTTCACAGATGTGTAAGTTACCCATGCCTTGGGCACTAATACACCCCAATACCATCACAGCTACTGGCTTATCAACATTGTGCCTGCAACTGGATGGTTCTCCACGTCCACAGTTTCCAAAAACAATTTGAAATGTGGACTCGTCCGACCACAGAACACTTTTCCACTTTGCATCAGTCCATCTTAGATGGCGTTTCTGGGTGTTGTTGATAAATGGCTTTCGCTTTGCATAGTAGAGTTTTAACTTGAACTTATACATGTAACGACCGACTGTAGTTACTGACAGTGGTTTTCTGAAGTGTTCCTGAGCCTATGTGGTGATATACACAATTTGCTCACACATTTTTTTACAAAGTGGTGACCCTCACCCCATCCTTGTTTGTGAATGACTGAGGATTTCATGGAAGCTGCTTTGATACCAAATCATGGCACCCACCTGTCCCCAATTAGCCTTTTTTACCTGAGGGATGTTCGAAATAAGTGTTTGATGAGCATTCTTTTAACTTTCTCAGTCTTTTTTGCCACTTTCGCCGAATGAGTTAATATTCACCAAAAATACCAGAGTTTTCCAGTTCCAGTGTTAAATATTTTGTTTTTGCAGTGTATTTAATTGAATATAGGTTGAAAATGATTTTCAAATTATTGTATTCTGTTATATATATATATATATATATATATACACATACATATATATATATGTATATATATATATATATATATATATATATATATATATATATATATATATATATATATATATATATATGTATATATATATGTATGTGTATGTGTCTGTGTTTATGTATATGTGAAGTTTATATAAAAATATAGAATTTATGATATATATATATACATATACATATATACACATATATATATATATATATATATATATATATATATATTTATATATATATATAAATATATATATATATATATATATATATATATATATATATATATATATATATATACATATATAAATATATATATACATTTATATTATATGTAATATAATACAATTTATTTAATATATAAATTATACATTTATATGTTGTATAAATGTATATATTATATACATTTATCATTTATATAATACATATATGTATAATTTATAATTTGGACGTATACATAAATATGTATTTATATATACGTCCAAATTATATTAGTACAATTAATTTATAATTAAAGATTACTATATATAAATATTAAGAATATGTGGAAGTGCACCCGCTACCCTGTTTACTTCCGCGATGACCTTTTTTATGATCGTTTTAGCTGTTTGAAGTATCATGAAAGGTTGATTTGATTCGGTCATACAAGTAAATGCTGTACTGTACACACTTCAGACCAAAATTCATGATCCTTGACCTGATTTACTCTCATTGTCCACAAAATGGCGACAAATATGCAGCATTTTAAAATCAATCAGTCAATCAATGTTTACTTATATAGCCCTAAATCACTAGTGTCTCAAAGGGCTGCACAAACCACAACACAAACCACTACCACATCCTCGGTAGGCCCACATAAGGGCAAGGAAAACTCAAACCCAGTGGGACGTCGGTGACAATGATGACTATGAGAACCTTGGAGATGAAAGGAGAAAGAGAGAAAATTAATCTGTCGTCATCCCGCTGGCCTACTATAGAATGGCTTGTGAACCTTAGTTTGGGAACCCCTGCCACACCCCACTGCCGTGGAATTGCAACCGTATGCAACGTCTGTGATATGACGTAGTGTGGTGTGGCTCGGCTGGTGCCAGCAACTTGATGGTTCCAGGTCCGATACCCGCGTCCGCCATCCTAGTCACAGTCGTCGTGTCCTTGGGCAAGACACTTTACCCACACTGGTTTAAATGTAGCTTAGATAATTGGTTTCACTACGTAAAGCGTTTTGAATTACTAGAGAAAAAGCGCTATATAAATATAATTCACTTCACTCAGTAATGGAAGGTTATCATAATTAGCTCTTTTTTTTAAATGAAACAAACAATTATTAACAAAATAACTTGTTACCACTGGGTATTGATTCCCGTAACAATATGAAATGGACTGGTTGGGAGAGTGGCCGTGCTAGCAACCTGAGGGTTCCTGGTTCGATCCCCACCTTCTACCTACCTCGTCATGTGTCCCTTTTGGGGTCGCGGGGGTTGCTGGAGCCTATCTCAGCTGCATTTAGACGGAAGGGGGAGTATACCCTGGACAAGTCGCCACCTCATCACAGGGCCAACACATATAGACAGAACACATTCACACTCACATTCACACACTAGGGCCAATATAGTGTTGCCAATCAACCTATCCCCAGGTGCATGTCTTTGGAGGTGGGAGGAAGCCGGAGTACCAGGAGGGAACCCACTCAGTCACGGGCAGAACATGCAAACTCAACACAGAAAGATCCCGAGCCCGGGATTGAAATCAGAACTACTCAGGACCTTTGTATTTTGAGCCACATGCACTAACCCCAGTACCACCGTGCTGCCCATCCTATACATCCTATGAGTATAAGTGTCAGGTTCAAACATCAATGAAATCTATTAAACAAGACAAGAAGCAAGGAAATAACCAGAGACAGAATTAAATTTTGCTCAATTTGAGGAGAGATGTGGCGACTATACTCTCTGTACAGTCTCCCACCACGCTCTGACGAAAAAAGGTGTACGTCTCTTCCTTTATTTGGAAATTCCCTGTTTACACAACAACAGCCCAAGCCTGGGGCTCGAGCTTGGGCAAGTCTTGGATCACAATAGATAACCCCCTCCAGTCTCCTCCCATCGTACAATATGGAATTGCCCAAGCCTATGGTTTGGTGCAACAAATACAGCCTCTTGTCTGTTCATTGGGAACTCAGAGAACTGAACGTTTTTTGATAATTTACATACAATTTTTCTGACAATAAGAATATAAAATATGCCCATCCCTAGTTGACAGGTACTTAGACAATAATGGATAGTAAATATATAATTCAATACAAGCTGTACACTGACTACTCTAAAGTACTGTATTGTTGCTTCCTTCAGAAGATACTTTTATGTATTAAAAAAAAAGGGTGTTGTTGAAATGTGAGTCATGTACTAACGCGAGACGCCACACTCGTTTCGGCGGTGCGCAGAAAGTTTCAAAACGCCATGTCTGAACACCCCGTCTTTATCAACGTGACGCCTCATATTGCGGCACCTCAGCTGAGCGTACACGTCAAACTCAGACCTAATTAACTCTGCGCCGGCCGCGATGAGGAGCGCGACGAGGGCTGAATGTCGATGAGCTCGGTCGGAGGCTGGAGAGCCGCCTGGCAACGCCCGGGCCCCCCTTGCTAACGCGAGGATCTAAATAATTGACATTATACGTGCTGTGCCGAGGATAATAATGAAATAAATAAACAACACCCCCGGATCACAGCTTTGGGTTTCTCATTAGGAGGCAAGCTGTGCAACTCCATGCATCGGAATGAAAGTCAAGTGAGGCAATTGCAATAATTATACGGCTAGGAGAAACACGCTCTACACAAGGCGGTGAGGAGGGAGGCTGCTGTCTACAGGTGCGTCTGATAGTGGCTAATTTGGCGGGACCTCCCATCTCTTACATGCCTACGACTTTGTGCGTAATGAGCTCCACAATGATACCCCGCTGGGCAGTGCCTGCAGAGCCATAACGAGCACCCAATCCGTAGCCCGGTCCCCACTTCGTCCGAGGGGAAGTCATCCCCTCTGGGTTAAGCGCGAGGTGAGGGCCGGATTCTACAGCAAGGGATCCGCCAGCTCTAGCAAGGCCCAGAGCTCTGCATCAATCACGTATGCGAAGGGGTGGGGGGAGGGGAGGGGGAGGGGGGGTGTTCATAGCGAGCACCCAATCCGCAGACTGGTCCTCGCTTCATCGAGGTGAAGCCATCGCCTCCGTGCTAAGTGCGAGGTCCCGGTGCCGGCACCTCCAGCAAGGGACCCGCCACCTCCAGTAAGGCCCAGAGCTCTGCATCAATCACGTATGCGAGGGGGAGGGGTGCTCATTACAAGCACCCAATCCATGGCCCGGTCCCCGCTTCATCCGAGGTGAAGCCATCGCCTCCGTGCTAAGTGCGAGGTCCTGGTGCCAGCACCTCCAGCAAAGGACCCGCCACCTCCAGCGTGGCCCAGAGTTCTGCATCAATCACGTATGTGAGGGGGAGTGTTCATAACGAGCACCCAATCCGTATCCCGGTCCCCACTTCGTCCGAGGTGAAGCCATCGCCTCCGTGTTAAATGGTAAATGGTAAATGAGTTGTACTTGTATAGCGCTTTTCTAACCCTTTTTAAGGAGCCCAAAGCGCTTTGACAGTATTTCCACATCCGCCCATTCACACACTGACGGCGGGAGCTGCCATGTAAGGCGCTCACCAGGACCCTTTAGGAGCAAGGGTGAAGTGCCTTGCCCAAAGACCCAACGGACGTGACTAAGATGGTAGAAGGTGGGGATTGAATCAGTAACCCTCAGATTGCTGGCACAGCCACTCTACCAACTTCGCCACGCCGTCCCCCTGTACTGTAAGGTTCAAACTTGAATGACAATAAAAGAAAGTCTACGTTTAAGTCTAATAATGATGTGAGGTTAAGTGCGAGGTCTCGGTGCCGGCGCCTTCAGCAAGGGACCCGCCACCTCCCGCATGGCCCAGAGTTCTGCATCAATCACGTATGCGAGGCGGGGTGTTCATAACGAGCACCCAATCCGTAGCCCGGTCGCCACTTCGTCCGAGATGAAGCCATCGCCTCCGTGTTAAGTGCGAGGTCCTGGTGCCGGTGCCTCCAGGAAGGGACCCGACACCTCCAGCAGGGCCCAGAGCTCTGCATCAATCACGTATGCGAGGGGGGGGTGTTCATAACGAGCACCCAATTCGTAGCCCGGTCGCCACTTCGTCCGAGATGAAGCCATCGCCTCCGTGTTAAGTGCGAGGTCCTGGTGCCGGCGCCTCCAGCAAGGGACCCGCCACCTCCAGCAAGGCCCAGAGCTCTGCATCAATCACGTACGCGATGGGGGGGTGCTTGGATTGAATTGCAGCAGAAGATAGGCAATGCCGGAATGGAAGGGTGAGGATGGCTGTGGGGTTGGAAAATGGTAAATGATTGGGCAAGGTAGGCGTCAGAAAGGTAACTGACGGAGAAAGAAGGAGCAAAAGATAAATAGCGTGGGCAGACAGAGAGAGAGACGCGTCGTACCCACGTCTGTTGAAGTCTACAGGAGATGGCCAAATAATGAGACCTTGGGGGGCGGGAGTCAGAGTCCAAGGTAAGGGAAGGGAAAGGGATGAGACGAGAGGGAGCCTCCTTGGCCCAAAAAGCCATCCATCTTTCAGCGCCGTGTATTTAAGAACCGTACTTGGGCGCTCTTAAACAAGACGGAGGCGGGTGAGATGATCGCCCCTGAGCGGGGAGTCTTTGAACCAGCCTCACGCTGGGAGAAACTCTAAAGGACAGACTGCCTTTCTTTGGTAACGAGACAACAACAAAGAGCAGGAGAGGGAGAAAGAAAAAGGAAAAGGCAATGCAAGCGACATTTTAAGATGAAGTCACCCGCCAAAAGTCTTTAACTGACAGTTTCATTTGCATAACGAGCGTTCGTGCTGACAGCGAAACTCGTGGTGCGCTCAAGTGGATCATTGGCCATTAATTGTGTTGTACGAAACACCAAAACCAGTGAAGTTGGCACGTCGTGTAAATCATAAGTAAAAACAGAATACAATATGTCTAGCATTAAAAGGTTACAGTTGGTACAAAATGCGGCTGCTAGACTTTTGACAAGAACAAGAAAGTTTGATCATATTACGCCTGTACTGGCTCACCTGCACTGGCTTTCTGTGCGATTAAGATGGGACTTCAAAGTATTGATACTTACGTATAAAATACTACACGGTTTAGCTTCATCCTATCCTGCTGATTGTATTTACCATATGTCCCGGCAAGAAATATGTGTTAAAAGAACTCCGGGTGATTCCCAGAGCCCCAAAAAAGTCTGCAGCCTAAAGAGCGTTTTCTTTTCGGGCTCCAGTACTCTGGAGTGCCCTCCCGGTAACAGAGATGCTACCTCAGTAGAAGCATTTAAGTCCCATCTTAAAATTAATTTTCTATACTCTAGCCTTTAAATAGACTCCCCTTTTAGACCAGTTGATCTGCTGTTGGGGACATCTCTGTGCTGCTGACCCGTCCGTCCCTGCTCGGGATGGTCTCCTGCTGGCCCCACTATGGACTGGACTCTCACTATTATGTTAGATCCACTATGGACTGGATCTTCACAATATTATGCTAGACCCACTCAACGCCCATTGCATCTGGTCTCCCCCAAAAGGGAGTGGGGGTGATATGCTAGATCCACTATGGACTGGACTTTCACAATTTTATGCGAGATCCACTATGGACTGGACTTTCACAATATTATGCTGGAACCACTATGGACTGGACTCTCACTATTATTGTAGATCCACTATGGACTGGACTCTCTCACTATTATGTTAGATCCACTAGGGACTAGACTTTCACAATATTGTGCTAGACACTATGGACTAGACTCTCACAATATTATGCTGGATCCACTATGGACGGGACTCACACTATTAACTAGATCCACTATGGAATGGACTCTCACTATTATGCTAGATCCACTATGGACTGGACTCTCACACTATTAACTAGATCCACTATGGACTGAACTCTCACTATTATGTTAGATCCACTATGGACCAGACTTTCACAATATTATGTTACATCCACTATGGACTGGACTCTCTCACTATTATGTTAGATCCACTATGGACTAGACTTTCACAATATTGTGCTAGATCCACTATGGACTAGACTCTCACAATATTATGCTGGATCCACTATGGACGGGACTCACACTATTAACTAGATCCACTATGGAATGGACTCTCACTATTATGCTAGATCCACTATGGACTGGACTCTCACACTATTAACTAGATCCACTATGTACTGAACTCTCACTATTATGTTAGATCCACCATGGACTAGACTTTCACAATATTATGTTAAATCCACTATGGACTGGACTCTCCCACTATTAACTAGATCCACTACAGACTAGATTCTCACTAGTATGCGAGATCCACTATGTACCGGAACTCTCACAATATTATGTTAGATCCACTATGGACTAGACTTTCACAATATTATGCTAGATTCACTATGGACTAGACTCTCACAATATTATGCTGGATCCACTATGGACGGGACTCACACTATTAACTAGATCCACTATGGACTGGACTCCCACTATTATGTTAGATCCACTATGGATTAGACTTTCACAATATTATGTTAGATCCACTATGAACTGGACTCTCACACTATTAACTAGATCCACTATGGACTGAACTCTCACTATTATGTTAGATCCACTATGGACTAGACTTTCACAATATTATGTTAAATCCACTATGGATTAGACTTTCACAATATTATGCTGGATCCACTACAGACTGGACTCTCACACTATTAACTAGATACAATATGGACTGGACTCTCACTATTATGCTAGATACACCATGGACTGGACTCTCAGACTATTAACTAGATCCACTATGGACTGGACACTCACAATTATGTTAGATCCACTATGGACTAGACTTTCACAATATTATGCTGGACCCACTCAACGTCCATTGCATCAGGTCTCCCCTAGACCGTGTGGAGGGGAAGGGGGTCACCCACATCTTCGGTACTCTCCAAGGTTCCTCATTGTCATCCCACTGGGTTGAGTTTTTTCTTGCCCCGATGTGGGATCTGAACCGAGGATGTCGTTTTAGCTTGTGTAGGCCTTTGAGACACTTGTGATTTAGGGCTATATAAATAAACATTGATTGATTGATTGATTGAATAATTTTTAAAATCCTTTTCAACCTATATACAATTGAATAGATTGCAAAGAAAAGACGCTTAACGTTCAAAATGGTAAACGTTGTTATTTTTTGCAAATATTAGCTCATTCGGAATGTGTTGCCTGCAACGTGTTTGAAAAAAAGCTGGCACAAGTGGCAAAGAAGACTGATGAAGTTGAAAGATGCTCATCAAACACTTATTTGGAACATAAAATGGGTAAAACATTAATACACTATTTTCTTTCTAGCACGTGAATAGACTGCAAAGACAAGATATTTAATGTTCGAACTGGGAAAATTACTTTTCTTTTGCAAATAATCATTAACTTAGAATTTAATGGCAGCCACACATAGCAAAAAAGTTGCCTCGGGGCCATTTTTACCACTGTGTTACATGGCCTTTCCTTTTAACAACACTCAGTGAACGTTTGGGAACTGAGGAGACCAATTTTTAAAGATTTTTAGGTGGAATTATTTCCAATTCTTGCTTGATGTACAGCTTAAGTTGTTCAACAGTCTCCGTTGTGGTATTCTAGGCTTCATACTTTACACATTTTCAATGGGAGACAGGTCTGGACTACAGGCAGGCCGGTCTAGAACCCGCACTCTTTTACTATGAAGCCACGTTGTTGTAGCACGTGGCTTGGCATTGTCTTGCTGAAATAAGCAGGGGCGGCCATGATAAAGTTGATATGTTGCTCCAAAACCTGTATGTATCTTTCAGCATTAATGGTGCCTGCAAGGATGTTTAAGTTACCCATACCTTGGGGAATTCAGGTTCATTGCAAAGGTCTTTGATGGGGTATTGAGGTCTGGGCTTTTACATTCTTCCACAGTCAGTGTAGAAAGGGCCTTCCGTAAACTGTTCACACAATGCTGGTAATCAAAAATCGTCAATAAGATCGACCCCTGATTGATTGTTCAACATCCATATTTTGCCACTTGTGGCGTTTCTGGGTGTTGTTGATAAAAAAGTTTTAACTTGCACTTACATATGTAGCGAGGAACTGTATTTCCTGACAGTGGTTTTCTGAAGTGTTCCTGAGCCCATGTGGTGATATCCTTTACACACTGATATCAATGTCCATTTCTCTGTTGGTGCAATTGTTGCTGACTGAAGTACTGATATCAACCAAAGCTCCTCATCCCACCCCCCGGATTGTAAAGATACTATGATGATTAACCTGTGTGATGACTGTATTATGCTAATAGTATATATTTGTACCATGCATTGATTAGCGTGGACCCCGACTTAAACAAGTTGAAAAACTTATTCGGGTGTTACCATTTAGTGGTCAATTGTACAGAATATGTACTGAACTGTGCAATCTACTAATAAAAGTATCAATCAATCGATCCTAGATCACGGGCATTCAATGTTACGTGCAGTGATTTTTCCAGATTCAGCTGTTTTAACTCGTGGCTTGACATTGTCTTGTTTAAATAAGCAGGGGCATCCATGATATTATTGCTTGGATGGCAACATATGTTGCTCCAAAAAGCAGAATGTACCTTTCAGCGTTAATGGTGCCTTCACAGAAGTGTAAGTTACCCATGCCTTGGGCACTAATACACCCCCATACCATCACAGATGGTGGCTTTTGAACTTTGCACCTAGAACAATCTGGATGGTTCTTTTTCTCTTTGGTCCAAAGGACACGATGTCCACCATTTCCAAAAACAATTTGAAATGTGGACTAGTCATACCAAAGAAGACTTTAACACTTTGCATCAGTCCATCTTAGATGAGCTCGGGGCCCAGTGAAGCCGGCGGTGTTTCTGGGTGTTGTTGATAAACGGCTGTGGCTTTGCATACCATCTCAGATGCCCGCTTTTGAACTTTGCGCGTAGAAAAATCTCCATTTTCCAATTTATGGTGAAATCATGCGCTTTATGAACACTTAAAACATTGCTAACAACTTCACGTTCATATTAAATTCGACAAAATAAAAGCCTTCTCTTACATATGAGCTGCACTTTATTCCCCAGGTCATGCTTCACTTATAACTCAATATTTTGCTGGTTAAATTTTTTCTTTTAATACATATTCATCCTCCAAAAAAAATGCTCTTAGCGAAAAGTGATACACAACAGATACCGAAGAATAGGAAACGATAATAGGGCGCCGTCTGTATCAGAAAGGATTAGCACGGTGGAAAGAATTGGCCGGCATGTCTTAGTTTAATTGCTGTGTCTTTAAATAACTCCCTGGGGCTCTTTTTTTATTTTTTATTTTATTTATTTTTTTAACGCCCTCAGCAGGGCCAAAAAAAAAAAAATGTTCTTAGAAAAAGGTTCCGTGGGGAATAATGGTGATATTATTGTTATTATTGTCTTAAAAGGGATTAGGGATTGGCCTCAATGAAGGAGGGGTGTGTTGAAAAAAGGAAGACAACACAGGAATAAAGTAAAAAAGTCACGAATACAAATAAAGTATTAGTGTAGGTCGACTTGAATGGTAATTTTGAAAAAAAGGTATACCAAAAAGTGGCATTTTTCCACACAAAAAATAACATCAGAGTGCGGCGCATCAAGAGTGTTTTTTATTTTTATTTTCAATTTTATGGAGTTACAGCGTTGTTTGCATTGATGCCCGACAGCAAAAATGAATATTACGGCCTCACTAAAAAGATAAAAAATATGAAAGATAATAGAAAAAAAAGGGGGAGGGGGGAAATAAAGTCATGGTATTATGATCAAAAAGTCCGTATTTGCAGGGATTAAAAAAGTGTCATCTTCTGAGAACAAAGTCTTGATTTAAAGTAAATGTCAAGAAAGCCTTAACACGAGAGTTCTGAATCAAAAATGATGTCATTCACCCTCCTCGGACCTGGCGTCCTCTGCAGTGGACATTCCTTTTCTCACAGTTACACATTTCGGAAGAAAAGAGCCCGTTTATTTATTTGATTTTTGTCCTGTCCAGCTACTCCAATTGCTACTCAAATTACACAAATTGTATTTTTGATATTAGAAATGTCCGATAATGGCTTGTTTGGCCATATTGTCCAACTCTTAAGTACCGATTCCGATAATCTTCCACTCCTCCTTTGTCTCATGTTGTCCACCAAACGTTTTATGCTGTGCGTGAATGCGCAAAGACGCACTTTGTTGATGTTATCGACTTGTTGGAGTGCTAATTAGACATGTTTGGTCGGTGCATGACTGCAAGCTAATCAATGCTAACATTAGAGATGTCCGGAAATGGCTTTTTTGCCGATATCCGATATTCCGATTTTGTCCAACTCTTAATTACAGATTCTGATAATCTTCCACTCCTCCTTTGACTCATGTTGTCCACCAAACGTTTTATGCTGTCCGTGAATGCACAAAGACGCACTTTGTTGATGTTATCGACTTGTTGGAGTGCTAATTAGACATGTTTGGTCGGTGCATGACTGCAAGTTAATCAATGCTAACATTAGAGATGTCCGATAATGGCTTTTTTGCCGATATCCGATATTCCGATATTGTCCAACTCTTAATTACCGATTCCGATAATCTTCCACTCCTCCTTTGTCTCATGTTGTCCACCAAACCTTTTTTGCTGTGCGTGAATGCGCAAAGATGCACTTTGTCGATGTTATCGACTTGTTGGAGTGCTAATTAGACATGTTTGGTCGGTGCATGACTGCAAGCTAATCAATGTTAATATTAGAGATGTCCGATAATGGCTTTTTTGCCAATATCCGATGCAAACCGATACTGATATATACACATTATTATGCCTAATTTTGTTGTGATGCCCAGCCGGATGCATTAAACAACGTAACAAGGTTTTCCGAAATAAATCAACTCAAGTTATGGAAAAAAAATCGCCAACATGGTACTGCTATATTTATTATTCACGCCACAAAGTGCATTATTTTTTTTAACATGCCTCAAAACAGCAGCTTGGAATTTGGGATATGCTCTCTCTAAGAGAGCATGAGGAGGTTGAGGTGGGGGGTTTAGGGGGGAGGCGGGGTGTATTGTAGCGTCCCGGAGAAGTTAGTGCTGCAAGGGGGTCTGGGTATTGGTTCTGTTGTGTTTATGTTGTGTTACAGTGTGGATGTAGTGCCTTAAATATTGTTGTCTGGGTGGAAATCGGGAGAAATTCGGGAGAATCGTTGCCCCGGGAAATTTTCAGGAGGGGTACTGAAATTCTGGAGTCTCCCGGGAAAATCGGGGGGGGTTGGCAAGTATGACTGGCGGATGCAACTGCCCTGTACGTCTCCCTACCTCCGTGTACCACTCCGTACATCGGCGTTGTGAAAAGCCATAAATTTTACTTTTTGTAACCGATACCGATAATTTCCGATAGTACATTTTAAAGCATTTTTCGACTGATAATATCGTCAGTCTGATATTATCGGACATCTCTAGTTGATGTAGATGCCCGTTATGCATGCACTATATACACATAAATGTACCTAAAGGGCCCCCCATCCCACCTTAAAAATAGTATCAGTCACACTTGGTATGTTTACATGCACAAAAAAAAATAGTTGCATGGATTTGGTTAAAATCGACTTTTTAAAACAGATGTAAAAATGGAAATGAGTTTTTTTGACTTTTTCAAGAAGGGAGTAACGTATCTAGAAGACTTCTATATAATTCTCTGTCAATATATTTTTTTTTCTTGTTTTATTTTTTTGCAAAAACATTTCCATCAAGTTCAACATAAAGTCGGCATGATCCGTGGCCCGTATCATGTTTTTGTCATGTTCTGTAATTGTTGGACTCCCGTAGTTCCTGTTTTGTGCACCTCTGGGTTTGTTTTGGTTTCTATGGGGGATTAATAGGGTTCACCTGCCTCTGGTTCGTGGTCGGCACGCTCACCTGCAGTCCAGCACTAATCAGAGAGCTATTTATTCACCTCTCTGATTAGTGGTCGACACTATTCAGAACCTCAGTGGTGGACCCAATTAATCCCCACAGAAACCAAAACAAACCCAGAGGTGCACAAAACAGGAACCAAGGGAAATCAAAAATAACAGAACATAACAAAAACATGATCCAGGCCACAGATTATGACAAAAGTGTCAGGAATTTGAATTTAAACATGTCTTTACAACAATGTCAATTTTTTGTTTACTTCAGAGTGTATTTTATTGTGTTATTCTCTATTATAGTTATTGCTATTATTATTTAGAGCTAATTATTCACCTCTCTGATTAGTGGTTGACTGCAGGTGAGCATGCCGACCACTAACCAGAGGCAGGTGAACCTAATTCATCCCCATAGAAACCAAAACAAACCCAAAAGGTGCACAAAACAGGAACTAAGGGAGTCCAAAAATGACAGAACACAACAAAAACATGATCCGGGCTACGGATCATGACAAAAGTGTCAGGAATATGAATTTAAACAACATGTCTTTAAAAAAATGTCAATTTTTCCTTTACTTCAGAGTGTATTTTATTGTGTTGTTCTCAATTTTATTTATTGCTAATATTACCACTATTATTATCTTATCTCAAATCTGTTATTGCTAATGTATTCTTTATATTATACGTTTACATATATTTGATCATGTTTCATACTATTTTTTAGACGCGTTATGTAAGTTATTCTCTAGCATGGGCTCTTTAAAAATGGTGTTTTTTTCTCAATGTTTCGTTTCGCAATCGTCAATAATGCTGTGTGTGTGTGTTACCAGAAGATCAAAGATAAGATCAAAGATAAGACCTTCTGGAGGTAAGTTTTGTGGTCAGATGAAACAAACATTGAGCTGTTTGGCCACCATTCCTTGGAATATCTTTGAAAGGGAAAGGGTGAGGCCTTTAATCCCAGGAACACCATTCCCACCGTCAAGCATGGTGGTGGTAGTATTATGCTCTGGGCTTGTTTTGCTGCCAATGGAACGAAATTGAACAGCGAAAAAGGAGGATTGCCTCCGAATTCTTCAGGACAATCTTAAATCATCCGCCCGGAGGTTGGGTCTTGGGCGCCCTTGGGTGTTCCAACAGGACAATGACCCCAAAAACACGTAACAAGTGGTAAAAGAATGGCTGAATCAGGCTAGAATGAAAGTTTGAAAATGGCCTTCCCAAAATCCTGGCTTAAACGCGTGGACAATCCTGAAAAAACAAGTCCATGTCAGGAAAACCATGAATTGATTAACGTGGACCCCGACTTAAACAAGTTGAAAAACTTATTCGGGTGTTACCATTTAGTGGTCAATTTTACGGAATATGTATGTACTGTACTGTGCAATCTACTAATAAAAGTATCAATCAATCAAAACAAAAACAACACATTCAGCTGAACTCCAGGTGGATAAACAATTTAGTATTTTTGATAGTGTAATTTGTAGTGTAATTTAACCCTTTTATGGAATTTTTTATAAATTCTATAGTGTGCTATTTAGCGCATGGTTATTGGATCCTAACAGATAAAGCCTGTTTACCCAAAATGAGTATGGGATTGGTATTAGGAATAATAAAAACATTGCCGTTTAAAAAACATAAGCAGTAAACGTTCCTAACCCACATTCTTTTAAAACTGGCTTTTAGCCTCAATTACTTAAATTTGCTTAATTATAATTAGCTTTGCTTAATATATAGTTTCAGCCCACTGGATTATTTTGAATTACTTTCGTTGGTTCAGACAAAATGAGGACCCCAGGTCTAAATGTAAACACCACTAAGGGACTGTAATTGGATCACACAAACAAAGTCAACGGAAAAAAAGCGCATTGTCAGATAAATATATAAAAAGTTTTGCGACTAAACACGGAACCTGGCCTCATTATTTCAGCTTGATGAGCTGCCACACCTGACAGAAACATGACACGCGCCACAAAAACAAACGATTTGTGTTCTTAGCCGGATCAGCTCGTTCCCTGGTGCCCAGCGAGAAGACTTTGCACCGAGGACGGGGGAGAAGAAGAAAAAAAAAAAGAAGTTCAAAGACGTCGTCTCTTTTCGAAACAGGAATAAAGTGGCGCAACATTCACAAAAAATAAATAAATCCAGATTTATACATGTTTTATCACCGAGTTTGGTTGATGAACTGGAGGTGTTGCACATTTCTGTTTTGCCTGCTGTGGAAAGGTCAAAAGTGACCCTGAGGAACCAAAAGCAGGAAATAGGAGAACAAAAATATATACATAAAAAATAAGAAGTTCAAAGACTTTCTCTTTTTTCCAGGAATAAAGTGGCGCGACATTGACAAAAAAAAAAAAAAAAAAATCCGCATTTAGGCACGTTTTATCACCGAGCTTGGTTGATTGTTTTGCCAGCAGTGGAAAGGTCAAAGGTAAGCTTGAGAACCCAAAAGCAGGGAAAAAGGAAAATAAAATAAAACATTTTCAAACTGGAATAAAGTGGCGCAACATTGACGAAAAAAAATTCCAAATTTCTACACGTTTTATCACAGAACTTGGTTGATGAACTGGAAGTGTTGCATATTTCTGTTTTGCCTGCAGTGGAAAGGTCAAAAGTAACCCTGAGGAACCAAAAGTAAAAAAAAGGAGAAACAAAACAAAAAGATGTTCAAAAACTTTGTCTCTTTTCCAACAATAAATTGGCGCAACATTGACAAAAAAAAATAAAAAATCCACATATATGCACGTTTTATCGCAGAGCTTGGTTGATTCTTTGGCCTACAGTTCAAAGGTCAAAGGTAAGCCTGAGAACCCAAAAGCAGGGAAAAAGGAAAAAAAAAATCGAAAATTGGAATAAAGTGGCGCAACATTAACAACAAAAAAAAAAAAATCCAAATTTCTACACGTTTTATCACAGAACTTGGTTGATGAACTGGAAGTGTTGCATATTTCTGTTTTGCCCTCAGTGGAAAGGTTAAAAGTAACCCTGAGGAATCACAAGGAGGGAAAAGGAGAAACAAAACCAAAAGATGTTCAAAAACTTTGTCTCTTTCCCATCAATGAAGTGGCGCAACACTGACAAAATAAAAAATCCAATTTTAAACACTTTTTATCACCGAGATTGGTTGATGAACTGCAAGTGTTGCGCATTTCTGTTTTGCCTTCAGTGGAGAGGTCAAAGGTGTGCCTGAGAAACCAAAACCAGGAAATAGGAAATAAATGAATGAATAAATAAATAATTAAAAAGAGGCGCAACTTTTACAAAAAAAATAAATCCATATTTCAAAACGTGTTATGACTGAACTTGATTAATGAACTGGACGTTTTGCGCATTTCTGTTTTGCCAACAGTGGAAAGGTCAAAAGTGTGCCTGAGACACCAAAAGCAGGAAATAGGGGAAAAAAAATACAAACAAAAAAGAGGCGCTAAATTTACAAAAAAAAATAAAAAATCCAGATTTCTACACGTTGTATGACCGAAATTGGTTGATGAACTGAAAGTGTTGTGCTTTTCTGTTTTGCCTGCAGTGGAAAGGTCAAAGGTGTGCCTGAAAAAACAAAAGTAGGAAATATGAAACAAATAGATTAATTAATTAATTAATTTTAAAAAAGAGGCGCAGCATTTACAAAAAATAAAACTCCAGATTTATACGCGAACTTGATTGATGAACTGGAAATGTTGTGCATTTCTGTTTTGCCTGCAGTGGAAAGGTCTAAGGTGAGCCTGGGAACCCAAAATTTGGATATAGGAAAAAATAAATAAATAAATAGATTAAAAGAGGCGCAACAATAACAAAAAAAAAAAAAAAAAAAAAATCCAGATTTCTTTACTTTTTATGGCTGATCTTGATTGATGAACTGGAAGTGTTGCGCATTTCTGTTTTGTATGCAGTTTAAATATTAAAGTTGAGCCACGGAACCCAAAAGCAGGAAACAGGAAAAATATAAAAAATAAATATGTTTTAAAAAAAGAGGCCCGACATCTACAAAAAAAATAAAAAAACAGATTTATACGCGTTTTATGACCGAAATTGATGGATGAACTGGAAGTGTTGCGCATTTCTGTTTTGCCTGCATTTTAAAAATCAAAGTTGAGGTACGGAACCCAAAAGCAGGAAATAGAAAAAATAAATAAATAAATACATTTTAAAAATAGAGGAGCAACATTTACAAAAAAAAAAAAATCCAGATTTATACGCGTTTTATGACCGAACTTGATTGATGAACTGGACGTGTTGCGCATTTCTGTTTTGCCAACAGTGGAAAGGTCAAAGGTGTGCCTGAGAAACCAAAAGTAGGAAATATACGTAAAACAAATAAATAAATTAATTAATGAATTTAAAAATAGAGGCGCAGCATTTACAAAAAAAAAAAAGAATCCAGATTTATACGCGTTTTATCACCGAACTTGATTGATGAACTGGAAGTGTTGGGCATTTCTATTTTGCATGCAGTGGAAAGGGAAAAGGTGTGCCTGAGAAACCAAAAGCAGGAAAAAGGAAAACAAATTAAAAAAATACATTTAAAAAAAGAGGCGCAACATTTACAAAAAAAAATATAGATTTCTACAAGTTTTATGACCGAACTTGTTTGATGAACTGGAAGTGTTGCGCATTTCTGTTTTGCCTGCAGTTTAAATATCAATGTTAAGCCACGTAAACCAAAAGCAGGAAATAGGAAACAAAAATAATAATAATAATTCAAAAAAAGAGGCGCAACATTTACAAAAAAAAAAAAAATCCAGATTTATACGCGTTTTATGACGGAACTTGATTGATGAACTGGAAGTGTTGCGCATTTCTATTTTGCATGCAGTGGAAAGGGAAAAGGTGTGCCTGAGAAACCAAAAGCAGGAAAAAGGAAAACAAATTAAAAAAATACATTTAAAAAAAGAGGCGCAACATTTACAAAAAAAAATATAGATTTCTACAAGTTTTATGACCGAACTTGTTTGATGAACTGGAAGTGTTGCGCATTTCTGTTTTGCCTGCAGTTTAAATATCAATGTTAAGCCACGTAAACCAAAAGCAGGAAATAGGAAACAAAAATAATAATAATAATTCAAAAAAAGAGGCGCAACATTTACAAAAAAAAAAAAAATCCAGATTTATACGCGTTTTATGACGGAACTTGATTGATGAACTGGAAGTGTTGCGTATTTCTGTTTTGCCTGCAGTACAAAAAGGTCAAAAGTGAGCCTGAGAAACCAAAAGCAGGAAAAAGGAAAAAAATAAATAAATACAATACGAAGTTCCTGCAGTCCCGGGTTCAAATCCAGGCTCGGGATCTTTCTGTGTTGAGTTTGCATGTTCTCCCCGTGAATGCGTGGGTTCCCTCCGGGTACTCCGGCTTCCTCCCACTTCCAAAGACATGCACCTGGGGATAGGTTGATTGGCAACACTAAATTGCCCCTAGTGTGTGAATGTGAGTGTGAATGTTGGCTGTCTATCTGTGTTGGCCCTGTGATGAGGTGGCGACTTGTCCAGGGTGTACCCTGCCTTCCGCCCAATTGTAGCTGGGATAGGCACCAGCGCCCCCCGCGACCCCGAAAGGGAATAAGCGGTAGAAAATGGATGGATGAATGGCATTTGAAAAAGGAGCCACAACATTTACAAAAAAAAAAAAATTCAGATTTATACGCGTTTAATGACCGAACTTGATTGATGAACTGGAAGTGTTGCGCAATTCTCTTTTGCCTGCAGTAATAAAGGTCAAAAGTGAGCCTGAAAAACCAAAAGCAGGGAAAAAAACAAAACCTCTTTCAACATATTTTCGATCGCAAATCAAATCCCCACGTTTTATGAAACACAGGCTTACATTTGTACTTCTTCATTGTCTTTGTAGTAACGGCAACAGGGGCGAGCTAAGGGCTTATGACAGAGTTAGAGCAACGACATTGTCATAGATTTCCGCTGCTTACAAGATGATGGATTACGATCATCTGTGCGGGGCCTCTAATCTAATCTGGAGCGCTACTCATCAAAAAAACTCCCCTCAGAGGAGGTGCGCTGATCTGGGATCACTGAAGATGTCCTTGTTTTTCTCCATTTTCAGAATGATCTGACGCTGAAACTGATGTCAGATCAGCCAAGTCACTTTGAAAATAATAGTGCTGATCTCCTTTGCGGCTTTGATGTTTTTTGTTTTTTTTTAAAGGAAGCAATACGACTTCCAGCCTGCAAAGCACACATAGATGGAGGAATAGACTCGAGCTCGTAATTTTGGAGCGTTTTTAAAATAAGACTAAATAATGTTTTTTTTTTTGTTTGTTTTAGTATGTTTTTTGTTTGAGGACAAATATGACACGGACTGTCACCATTAATACAAAGCCCACTGTTTAATATTTTTGTGTGTATGCTTCAATGATGACAATATTTGGTGAACATTCTTTTGTCCTACTAATTTCGGCGGTTGTTGAACTCACCACAGTGTGGACTGTGAAGCAACAGTTTCCATTCCTTCTTTGTCTCACTTTGTCCACCAAAAGTTTTATACTGTGCATGACCGCACAAATTATGGGCTTTGTTGACATTATTGACCTGTGTGGAGCGTTAATCAGGCATATTTGGTCAGTGCATGACTGCAAGCTAATCGATGCTAACATGCTATTTAGGCTAGCTGTATGTACATATTGCATCATTTTGCCTCATTTTAGGCATATATACATATATATATATATATATATATATATATATATATATATATATATATATATATACATACGGTGAGTTCAATGACCGCCAAAATTAGTAGGACAAAACAGCGCTTGCCAATTACTCGACACAGTGAAGCATGTTTAATAAAAACAGTGTGCTTTATAGCAATTAGGGAGGTTTGTGTCATGTTTGTCCTCCTAAAGAAACCATATTAAAACATCAAATATATTTTTTCCCTCATCTTTTTCCATTTTTCATACATTTTGGAAAAATGGAAAAACATTTTTTAGAGCCACTATGTTTTAGAGCCGCGGGTTGCCGACCCTCGATACATATGTATATATATATATATATATATATATATATATATATATATATATATATATATATATATATATATATATATATATATATATATATACATATATATATATATTTATATATATATATATACATATATATATATATATATATATATATATATATATATATATATATATATATATATATATATATATATATATATATATCAGGGGTCGGCAACTTAAAAATACAAAAACAAATATGTCTGGAAAAAACTAAAAGCCATAACTTTATATATATTTATATATATATATCTATTGCTAACGATGGATTCTGATGCGTCATCTATGTTGCTGCTCCTCGATCTTAGCGCTGCTTTCGATACCGTCGATCATAATATTTTATTAGAACGTATCAAAACACGAATTGGTATGTCAGACTTAGCCCTGTCTTGGTTTAACTCTTATCTTACTGATAGGATGCAGTGTGTCTCCTATAACAATGTGACCTCGGACTACGTTAAGGTAACGTGTGGAGTTCCCCAGGGTTCGGTCCTTGGCCCTGCACTCTTCAGCATCTACATGCTGCCGCTAGGTGACATCATACGCAAATACGGTGTTAGCTTTCACTGTTATGCTGATGACACCCAACTCTACATGCCCCTAAAGCTGACCAACACACCGGATTGTAGTCAGCTGGAGGCGTGTCTTAATGAAATTAAACAATGGATGTCCGCTAACTTTTTGCAACTCAACGCCAAAAAAACGGAAATGCTGATTATCGGTCCTGCTAGACACCGAACTCTATTTAATAATACAACTCTAACATTTGACAACCAAACAATTAAACAAGGCGACACGATAAAGAATCTGGGTATTATCTTCGACCCAACTCTCTCCTTTGAGGCACACATTAAAAGCGTTACTAAAACGGCCTTCTTTCATCTCTGTAATATCGCTAAAATTCGCTCCATTCTGTCCACTAAAGACGCTGAGATCATTATCCATGCGTTTGTTACGTCTCGCCTCGACTACTGTAACATATTATTTTCGGGTCTCCCCATGTCTAGCATTAAAAGATTACAGTTGGTACAAAATGCGGCTGCTAGACTTTTGACAAGAACAAGAAAGTTTGATCACATTACGCCTGTACTGGCTCACCTGCACTGGCTTCCTGTGCACTTAAGATGTGACTTTAAGGTTTTACTACTTACGTATAAAATACTACACGGTCTAGATACATCCTATCTTGCCGATTGTATTGTACCATATGTCCCGGCAAGAAATCTGCGTTCAAAGGACTCCGGCTTGTTAGTGATTCCCAAAGCCCAGAAAAAGTCTGCGGGCTATAGAGCGTTTTCCGTTCGGGCTCCAGTACTCTGGAATGCCCTCCCGGTAACAGTTCGAGATGCCACCTCAGTAGAAGCATTTAAGTCTCACCTTAAAACTCATTTGTATACTCTAGCCTTTAAATAGACTCCCTTTTTAGACCAGTTGATCTGCTGTTTCTTTTCTTTTTCTTCTATGTCCCACTCTACCCTGTGGAGGGGGTCCGGTCCGATCCGGTGGCCATGTACTGCTTGCCTGTGTATCGGCTGGGGACATCTCTGCGCTGCTGATCCGCCTCCGCTTGGGATGGTTTCCTGCTGGCTCCGCTGTGAACGGGACTCTCGCTGCTGTGTTGGATCTGCTTTGGACTGGACTCTCGCGACTGTGTTGGATCCATTGTGGATTGAACTTTCACAGTATCATGTTAGACCCGCTCGACATCCATTGCTTTCCTCCTCTCTAAGGTTCTCATAGTCATTATTGTCACCGATATCCCACTGGGTGTGAGTTTTCCTTGCCCTTATGTGGGCCTACCGAGGATGTCGTGGTGGTTTGTGCAGCCCTTTGAGACACTAGTGATTTAGGGCTATATAAGTAAACATTGATTGATTGATATTACATACAATTAGTATGTCATGAGATTGAATTAAGAGGACTTAAAGTAAACCAAATGAGCTCAAATAAAGCCACAAATGAGGCATAATGATGCAATATGTACATATAGATAGCCTAACTAGCATTTTAGCATCAATTAGCTTGCAGTCATGCAGTGACCAAATAGGACTGATTAGCACGCCACACAAGTCAATAACATCAACAAAACTCACCTTTGTTCATTCACGCACAACGTTAAAAGTGTTGTGGACAAAATGAGACAGGAAAAGAAGTGGCATAAAACACGTCTTAGAAAGTCAGAGAAAGTCATACATGTAAACAAACTACGGTGAGTTCAAGGACCGCCAAAATAAGTAGGCTAAAACAGCGCTCACCAATTACTCAAATCAGTGAAGCATATTTGATAAAAACAGTGTGCTTTATAACAATTAGGGAGGTTTGTGTCAGGTTTGTCCTCTCACAGAAACCATATTAAAACATCCCAAACATTTTTTTGATTTTTTTTCCCTCATCTTTTTCCATTTTTCATGCATTTTGGAAAAATGGAAAAACATTTTTTAGAGCCACTATTTTTTAGAGCCGCGGTATGCCGACCCTCGATACATATGTATATATATATATATATATATTTGGTCCACACTTCCACAAAAAAAAAAAAAAAAAATATATATATATATATATATATATATATATATATATATATATATATATATATATATATATATATATATATATATATATATATATATCAGGAGTCAGCAACTTAAAATGTTGAAAGAGCCATATTGGACTAAAAATACAAAAACAAATATGTCTGGAGCCGCAAAAAATAAAAGCCATATTACATACAATTAGTATGTCATGAGGTTGAATTAAGAGGACTTAAAGGAAACCAAATGAGCTCAAATATAGCCACAAATGAGGCATAATGATGCAATATGTACATATAGCTAGCCTAACTAGCATTTTAGCATCGATTAGCTTGCAGTCATGCACTGACCGAATATGTCTGATTAGCACTCCACACAAGTCAATAACATCAACAAAACTCACCTTTGTGCATTCACGCAGAGCGTTAAAAGTGTTGTGGACAAAATGAGACAGGAAAAGAAGTGGCATAAAACACGTCTTAGAAAGTCGGAGAAAGTCATACATGTAAACAAACTACGGTGAGTATATATATATATATATATACGGTGAGTTCAAGGACCGCCAAAACTAGTAGTACAAAACAGCGCTCGCCAATTACTCGACCCAGTGAAGCATGTTTAATAAAAACAGTGTGCTTTATAACAATTAGGGAGGTTTGTGTCAGGTTTGTTCTCTCACAGAAACCATATTAAAACATCAAATATTTTTTTTATATTTTTATCCCTCATCTTTTTCCATTTTTCATACATTTTGGAAAAACGGAAAAATATTTTTTAGAGCCACTATTTTTTAGAGCCGCGGGTTGCCGACCCTCGATACACACACACACACACACACATATATATATATATATATATATATATATATATATATATATATATATATATACAACTCATAAAAACCCACCATACCACCATGATGACTAACATTAAATACAGTAGCATAGTAGGCCTACATATTTATCAAAACAAGCAAGAGTGCCATGATCTGTTAGATCAGATCATGCCTTGTATTGAGTTTGTCCATGTTTTCCTGTTTAATGTCTCAGTTCCGATTCAGCGCTTCAGTTTCAATGGCGCTTACTGTTTTTGTCCGTGTGCCCGCAGACAGCTTCACTCCCGCCTCTGAGCATCGTTTCCTCGCAGCTTTTTCCGTTTTGTAATTAAATTGAGCCTTTGTCATGTATGTTTTTTCACCCGTGAGTTTTTGCCGTTCTCCAGCATTCCAATTTGTTTATGCCTCGATCAGTTTGGTTAGGTTTTGCAAAGGTAAGGCTATGCAAAACTAAACTGAACTGATGTGATATTCAACAGGTATGTTGAATATTTTCCCCACTTTAACATTAGACACAATTTGAACAGTAACACTGTGTTTGAATATTTGATTAAGTGGTTATTTGGCGTAGCAGTCGATGGAGCAACGCGGTCCACAGTTTTACAGCCAACAGAAGCTATCTTTCAGATGCCCAAGGTGCTCTCATGATCCGGATGCAAGAAAATGCATTTGTCAATACTTAAAAAAACATGTTTTACAATCATGAAAAAAGCCACTCAAGGGTTCCTGGTTCGATTCCAGCTCAGTGCCACCCACAATGGAAAAAAAGGTAGATAGTGGGTTTCTCAATGTGAAAAGTGCCAGATTAATATGATTCACTGCATTTGTCAAACTGTAGAATATATTGAAAATATAGCACATTTTAATAAAACAATTTTTATCAAGGGAAGCCATTTTAATTTTTTTTTTTTTTATTTCCTAACAAGACATCACACCTGTCCTTTGCAGTTAAACATGCACATCATAAATGCGCAATAAAAAATGAAATTCATGGATGTGACCACTGACTATATAGTGGTTAACGTAAAATCGTTATAAATGGTGTGTTCGTGAATATTACCATACCATACCATACCAACTTTATTCATAAAGCCCTTTAAAAACAACCAAAGTTCAAGAACAAAGAGCTGTTCGCCCTCAAAGAAATTGAGGCAAAGGACAGACTAAAAAATAAATAATAATAAAATAATATAAATAATGCATATGATGAATCATATGAGTTAAGTCATTCATTCTGACTGATGGGGTCGCTTACTGCGCAGTTCGTTCCCCCCTGGATTTAAACGGACAACTCCGGACAGGACTTGCAGGTAGGAACATGATTTAATCATCGTCAATAAAACATGTACCAAAGCCAAGCGCAGGAATCATAAACTAGGAGTCAAGAAATACCAGCTTCACCTGTTGCGTACCGCAAACGAAGAAGCCAAGACGAGTGTGGCGAGAGAGGTGATTAGTGGTCGACTGCAGGTGAGCTTGCCGCCCACTAATCAGAGGCAGGTAAACCCAATTCATCCCCATAGAAACCAAAACAAACACAGAAATGCACAGAACAGGAACTAAGGGAGTCCAAAAATAACAGAACATAACAGAAACATGATCCGGGCCACGGATCATGACACCCTTGGCAAGTTTCACCGCGATAAAGCGCTTTTGGTAGCCATCCACGGGCTTCTGGTAAGCTTCTGGGTGAGTTTTTGAGCACACCTCTTGACAAAATTGGTGCAATTCAGCTAAATTTGTTGGTTTTCTGATTTGTTTCTTCAGCATTGTCCACAGGTTTGAATCAGAACATTGGGAAGACCATTCTAAAACCTTCATTCTAGCCTGATTTAGCCATTCCTTTACCACTTTTGATGTGTGTTTGGGGTCGATGTCCTGTTGGAACACCCAAGCACCCAAGACCCATAATGGCTGATGATTTTAGGTTGTCTTGAAGAATTTGGAGGGTAATCCTCCTTTTTCATCGTCCCATTTACTCTCTGTAAAGCACCAGTTCCATTGGCAGCAAAACAGGCCCAGAGCATAATACTACCACCACAATGCTTGGCGATGGGCATGGTGTTCCTGGGATTAAAGGCCTTACCTTTTCTCCTCCAAACATATTGCTGGGTATTGTTGGATTTGGTTGTCTTTTTATTTCCTAGTCAGATTTTAGAACAGCTAAAGTGTGAACCTTTTACATAGACCTTGAATTTGGAATGTGGGAATGAAGCCATAACAATCTGTTATCTCAAATGTCCGAGGGAGGGGGGAGTGTGAGGAAGGAGGGAGAAACTGCCATTTTTAGGTTGGATCAATTTGGACAGTGCCTTTGAAATGTTGTATCTAGATTGATCTCCCAAGGCGCTTTGGTTATACAATATCAAAATGAGCAACCTCTGTCTCTGATTGATTTAAAACCAGCTTATGTGTCATAAAAGAACCTGGGGGCGTTGACCGAAGGAAGAACGGGTCAGAACACAACAGTATGGTGGCCAAACAGCTTCATTTTTGTTTCAGAGTGTCCTCCCTGAGATCGTGAGGTTGTGAGTTCAAACCAAAAGACTGTAAAAATGGGACCCATTACCCCCCTCCTTGGTACTCAGCATCAAGGGTTGGAATTGGGGGTTAAATCTCCAAAAAATTATTCCCGGGCGCAGCCAAGGCTGATGCTCACTGCTCCCCTCACCTCCCGGGGGGTGATGAATGGTGATAGGTCAAATGCAGAGAATAATTTCACCACACCTCGTGTGTGTGTAACAATCATTGGTACTTTAACTTTAACTTTTAACTTTTAACAGTTCCAGTCAGTGAGTCTCAGTTTGAAAAATTATTTAATTGTATCATTTTTCTTTTAATAAAAAATAAAAACGGGTCCCACGGACCCGAACACCACACAAGGGTTGAATAAGCAGGGGCGTCCATGATATAATTGCTTGGATGGCAATAGTATCATGGACAAAAACCTGTATGTAGCTTTCAGCATTAATGGTGCCTTCACAGACGTGTAAGTTACCCATGCCTTGGGCACTAATACACCCCCATACCATCACAGATAGTGGCTTTTGAACTTTGCGCCTCTACAACCTGTATGGTTATTTTTCTCTTTGGTCCAAAGGACACAACCTCCACAGTTTCCTAAAAACAATTTTAAATGTGGACTCGTCATACCAAAGAAGACTTTAACACTTTGCATCAGTCCATCTTAGATGAGTTCTGGGGGCCAAGCGAAGCCGGCAGAGTTTCTGGGTGTTGTTGATAAACGGCTGTGGCTTTGCATACCATCACAGATGCCAGCTTTTGAACTTTCCGCCTAGAAAAATCTCCAGTTTCCAATATATGTTGAAATCATGCGCTTTATGAACACTTAAAACATTGCTAACGACTTCACGTTGAGTCAATGTTATTAAATTCAACAAAAGAAAAGCCTTCCCTTACATATATAAAAAAAAACAAAAAACATAAAGCCTGACTGAAACATTCAAAGTATGGTTGCAGTTTTAAGTTGACATACACACGTGTATCTATGCCATCAATTTTAGGCCCTTAATATGAATCATTTCTTTTCCGGGGTGGTATAGCTCAGTTGGTAGAGCGGCCGTGCCAGCAACTTGAAGGTTGCAGGTTTGAATCCCGCTTCCGCCATCCTAGTCACTGCCATTGTCTCCTTGGGCAAGACACTTTACCCACTTGCTCCCAGTGCCACCCACACTGGTTTAAATGTAAAAAATTTAGATATTGGGTTTCACTATGTAAAGCGTTTTGAGTCACTAGAGTAAAAGCGCTATATAAATATAATTCACTTCACATATGAGCTGCACTTTATTCCCCAGGTCATGCTTCGCTTATAACTCCATATTGTGCTGGTTAAAATGTTTCTTTAACAGTTCCATTGGCAGCAAATTAGGCCCAGAGCATAATGCTACCACCACCATGCTTGACAGTAGGTGTGGTGTTCCCGGGATTAAAAGCCTCCCCTTTTTGTGGCCAAACAGCTAAATTTGTGTTTCATCCGACATCACATGGACATATAATGTTTGATTGAAAGCTAAACAAAAGTTATGACAAAGCGGAATGGAATTTTATACTTACAAACTGTAGAATATATAAAAAATTGAACACATTTTAATTGAGAAAAAAAAAAGTCGCAAAGGGAGCATTTCCTAACAAGACATCACACAGTCCATTGCATCTAAAAAAAAAAAAAAAACTATAAACACACAATAAAAATGCAATTTAACTCCAAATTTAAACTAATAGATGACTTTCCGGACTTTTCCCTGCAATTAGGGCAGTTTTTCAGCCTCTTCACTCGCCGCCCACGCATAATGACACACTTAAGCCCGAACTCGTTTTACAGACCAGGGCCACGGCGTTCAAAACCCACTGCAATGTGCGGCGTGCAAAAAAAAAAAAAAAGCTTGCTTCTTTTCTCCCGGCCGCATTTGTTTTCATTAGACGGGATCGGTCAGCAGTCTGGACCCTGGCGTCCAGTAATAGAGCGTACAATTGCGGGGCCCATTATAGACTCCCAGTGAAATAAATGATATATTGATCTAAAATATTCAACTCTCTGAACCGCCTTGCTACTACTGCCGGGGCCCAAAGTCTTGTTACACGTCTCCTTTAGGGAATACTCAAGGTTGCTATTTTGTTTTTTTTTCCCTTGTCGGGTGGAACTCTGCGGCGGTTTATGTGCAGAGCTTGAAGACACTGCAAAAAGTCAGTCGTCAAAAACAAGAAAAAAAATACAAAAATTAGAAGTATTTTATTGTAAACTAAGCAAAATTATCTGCCAATAGAACAAGAACATTAGGCTTGTCAAGACTTTCCTAAACAAGTACAATTAGCTAGCCTCAATGATCAAAAATACCTTATAATAAGTATATTCTCACTAATAACGTGTGCACTTTTCGTGGTAGAAAAAAAATATATATTTTTGCTCAATATGTTGAAAAATATTCTTTTTTTTTTGTTTCTTTTTTGTTAAAAAAAAAACAAAAATGTATATATATATATATATATATATACAAGTACAGCCCATTTATCATTTATAGATATGTATATATGTATGTATATATGTATATATATATATGCATATATATATATATATATATATATATATATATATATATATATATCCATATATACATATATATATATATATATATATATATATATATATATATATGTATATATATATATATATATATATATATATATATATATATATATATATATATATATATATATATATATATATATATATATATATATATATATTTACATACTTGAAAATGAGTGAGAGGAAGTTTACACTTATTCAATCCCACCCCTTTTCTTTAAATCCTAAATCACTCTGAGCTAGAATAGGTTGACCATATTTTGAAATCCCGAAGAGGACACATATATATGCGTGCCAAGGCCAGAACTCTGTGAAAATTTGCCAATGATACTTGAACTTGCTTTATAAATAATATATTTATTTAAATAAAGCATTTTTTTCTCCTCTGTTGGCGCTAGGAATTTTCAAAATGGGGCCCCATGGACCCCATCAAGTCATAAAAATGGGGTCCCACAGTAAATTGCTTGGGTCATGAAATGATGATAATGGTGTGCCATGGCATACATACATTTTATATTTAACGCTTAAATCTCTACATCAACTTCAGATCTATTCCTCATTTCAGTTTTAGTTTTTTTATAATGTTTTTTTTCGTTTAATTGTTTTCCGCCCTTTTTAGTCAAACAAAACATTTTTTTTATGACAAACACACAAAATATGTAAAATCTTCCACCAAAATTATTTTTCAAAGTGGAATATTCGATGTGACGTAATCGGGGTTGAGGGGGTAGCGGGGGTTGTATAGTGAAGCGTCCCGGAGGCGTTAGTGCTGCAAGGGCTTCTGGGTATTTGTTCTGTTGTGTTTATGTTGTGTTACGGTGCAGATGTTCTCCTGAAATGTGTTTATCATTAGTAAAGTCCCTAAGTGCATTATTATTTTTTTTTAACATGCCTCAAAAGAGCAGCTTGGAATTTCGGACATGCTCTCCCTGAGAGAGCATGAGGAGGTTGAGGGGGGAGGGGTGTATACTGTAGCGTCCTGAAAGAGTTAGTGCTGCTATAGTTTCCGGGTATTTTTCTGTTGTGTTTATGTTTTGTTACGGTGCAGATGTTCTCCCGAAATCTGTTTTCTCATTCTTATTTGGTGTGGGTTCACAGTGTGTCACATATTTGTAACAGTGTTAAAGTTGTTTATACGGCCACCCTCAGTGTGACCTGTTTGACTGTTGACCAAATATGCCTTGATTAGCAACCCCTTCTTAACCCTGTACTTATTTTGAAAATACACGCAACCCTGACTCAAAACGCCGGATATTTGAGGCATTTAGGAAACCCCGCCCATCTATATTTTTTTGTTTGTTTGTCTTCACCCTTTTTTGTCAAACCAAAATGTTTTTTTTTTCATGGCAAACACACAAAATATATATAATCTTCCACCAAAATTATTTTTCAAAATGGAATATTTGATGTGACGTAATCAGGGTTGAGGTGGGGCGGTAGGGGGGCAGCGGGGGGTGTATAGTGTAGCGTTGTAGAGTTAGTGCTGCAAGGGAATGTGGGTATTTTTTCTGTTGTGTTTATGTTGTGTTACGGTGCGAATGTTCTCCCGAAATGTGTTTAGTCGTTCTTGTTTTGTGTGGGTTCACAGTGTGGCGCATATTTGTAATAGTGTTTAAGTTGTTCATACAGCCACCCTCAGTGTGACATGTATGGCTGTTGAACAAATATGCCTATCAGCAGCCAATCCACTATCTCGCCCTCACTAATCCTGCTGCGTGCGCACACCTTCACAATTTTCTTTGGTTTCTTCAACCCCTTCTTAATCCTGTACTTATATTGAAAATACACGCAACCCTGACTCAAAACGCCGCACATTTGAGGCATTTAAGAAACCCCGCCCAGACAGCCCGGACAGGCCCATAAAAGACGTTATATCCGGGTAAAAGAGGACGTATGGTCAGTCTAAGCTGGAACTAAACTATTCACTCAATTTTTTTTTTTGTTTGTTTGTCTTCCGCCTTTTTTTGTCAAACCAAAATGTTGTTTTTTTTTCATGGCAAACACACAAAATATGTAAAATCTTCCGCCAAAATTATTTTCAAAAAGGAATATTTGATGTGACGTAATCAGGGTTGAGGTGGGGCGGTAGGGGGTAGCGGGGGGTGTATAGTGTAGCGTCGTAGAGTTAGTGCTGCAAGGGGTGGTGGGTATTTTTTCTGTTGTGTTTATGTTGTGTTACAGTGCAGATGTTCTCCCGAAATGTGTTTAGTCGTTCTTGCTTGGTGAGGGTTCACAGTGCGGCGCATATTTGTAACAGTGTTAAAGTTGTTTATGCGGCCACCCGTCAGGTTGACCAAATATGCCTATCAGCAGCCAATCCACTATCTCGCCCCACTAATCCTGCTGCGTGCGCACACCTTCACAATTTTCTCTGGTTTCTTCAACCCCTTCTTAACCCTGTACTTATATTAAAAATACACGCAACCCTGACTCAAAACACTAGACATTTGAGGCATTTAAGAAACCCCGCCCAGACAGCCCGTACAGTCCCTTAAAAGAGAAGAGGACGTATGGTCAGTGTAATTTAGAACTACCTGTTCACTCTATATATACAAACTTCATGAACTTGGAAAATCTGCTTAGTGAGAAGAATTATGCAATCAGACAGAAAATAAACAAATATCAACCATTATTTGAGATAATTATTGTTACTTAGATTTCAGTTTTTGCAGTGCGGGAGGAGAGGCGCACGTACGTGTAGGCTGAATGTTGACTTTGAACGACTCCAAATGTGGCGCCGATGCTATTTCTGCAGGAGGGTGCCGTTAAGCATTAATTAAAATCTCCAGAACGGGGAGCTCACAGGAGTTTGAGATTAAACTCTCCATACAGTGTGATGAAACAGAGCAGTCAGCAAGTGATGCGTGCAGGCCGCACTGGCGACTTGATTAAAGAGTGTCTGCTGTTGGATGCTAGTCTGCTGTGTTGTTGGGGGGGGGGGGGGGGGGGGGGGGGGGGGGGGGGGGGGGGGGGGGGGTCTGACTTGGATCTTAAGGGGGTGAGGAAGTGTTTTTAATTTGGGTCATCTCCCAGTCTGCATGGGGCCGAAAGAAGGAGATGCGGCTAATCTGGAAAAAAATAAATAAAAAAAGGCATATGTTGTACTGGCTACCCACCTGAATTAATTGCCCTAATTCTTCCAAATACAAGAAGGGGTGGGTTTGGCGGGGGGGGTAAGCGGCGATGTGGCGTGTTATCCCGGCAACACGCGGTCTTGGAGGATTGAGGCTGCCTGTCAAAATGACAGGTCAAAGCTTAATTGCTTTAAAAAGGCAGAACACGCACACGCTCCATGTGAAGGGAGGGGGGGGGGGGGGTCACCACGGTTACACGCGGGCACGTGTACGACCACGCCGGCAGGAGTCGGGAGGTGCGTGTGTGCGCGTGCGTGCCGCCGGGGGAGAGTGAAAGGATGAACGACGCCATGACAACGGCAACAAAGGGAGGGAGCGTTGGGGTGAATAACAAACAGCAGTGCAGGCACTGAATACCGGGGGGGTCAAAACATTTTTTTTTCCATCCATCCATTTTTCTACGCTTGTCCCTTTTGGGGTAGCGGGGGGTGCTGTAGCCTATATCATCTACATTTTGGCGGAAGGCCCAGTACACCCTGGACAATACATACATACATATTTATATATATATATGTATACATACATACATACTAATTATATATATATATGTATGTATATATATATATATATATATATATATATATATATATATATATATATATATATATATATATATATATATATATATATATACTGCAATGAGGTAGCGACTTGTCCAGGGTGTACCCTGTCTCCCGCCCGATTGTAGCTGAGATATATATATGTGTATATATATACATATATATACATATACATATATAGACGTAAACATACATATTTATATATATATATATATATATATATATGAGATGGCGACTTGTCCAGGGTGTAAACCGCCTTCTGCCCAATTGTAGCTGAGAATATATATGAGATGGCGACTTGTCCAGGTGTGAACCGCCTTCTGCCTGATTGTAGCTGAGATAGGCCCAGCGCCCCCAGCGACCCCAAAAGAGAGTAAGCGGTAGAAAATGGATGGGATATATATATATATATATAATATATATATATGTATATATATATATATATACACACATACATATATATATATATATACATACATATATATATATATATATATACATACATATATATACACACATACATATATATATATATATATATATATATATATATATATATATATATGTATATATATATATATTCATATACATATATATATATATATATATATATATATATATATATCCCATCCATTTTCTACCGCTTACTCTCTTTTGGGGTCGCGGGGGGCGCTGGGGCCTATCTCAGCTACAATCAGGCAGAAGGCGGTTCACACCCTGGACAAGTCGCCATCTCATATATATTCTCAGCTACAATACACACACATATATATATATATATATATATATATATATATATATATATATATATATATATATATATATATATATATATATATATATGTACATATATATATATATATATATACATATATATAATATATATATATATATATATATATATATATATATATATATATATATATATATATATATATATATATATATATATACTGCGATGAGGTGGCGACTTTTCCAGGGCTGAGATAAGAGGCACCAGCGCCCCCCGCGACCCAAAAGGGAATCAGCGGTAGAAAATGGATGGGATATATATATATATATATATATATATATATATATATATATATATATATATATATATAAATAAATAATATTTACAATATTAACTATGAGTGATAAAATGCTGAATAATGACATCATATGTCAATGGCAGCTACCCTTTCCATCTTAAATATCTAAAAACATTATTTGGGAATGTCCAGCGGGCCAGACTGAAAAGTTTAATTTGCCCTGAATATCTTAAAATATATTTTTTTGACCACAGCGCAAGTTGCTATGTAGAGTGGGGATTTCCATCATTTTCAGCAGACTGCATTATGGAATGTTTATTTCCCCACCTTTCTTCCTCCCTTGAGGCCATTTGAATCCCTTCCCTACTGTAGGTTGTTTGCATCACCAAAAAGCAATAAAGCTATACAATAACAGCAACCACTAATATAGTGATATGCCTGTTATTATACCCTCTATGTGCATCAAACTCGTCAATCCCTGCATCGTGTTGACTGCTAGCCGTCACTATGGTTACCGACATCCTGAAAAATATAGCCGGCCGACCGATTGTTTTCATTTCCACATATAAGATTATTCAGTTTTCCTTATTATTCTAATAATATTTGACCCAAACCTGAATTGATGATTTAATTAAAGACCTACTGAAACCCACTACTACCGACCACGCAGTCTGATAGTTTATATATCAATGATGAAATATTAACATTGCAACACATGCCAATACGGCCGGTTTAGTTTACTAACTTGCAATTTTAATTTCGCACGGAAGTATCATGCTAAACGTGACATCACGCATTGTAGAGGACATTTTGTTCCAGCACTGTTCACAGCTATAAGTCGTCTCTTTTCATCGCATAATTCCACAGTATTATGGACATCTGTGTTGCTGAATCTTTTGCCATTTGTTCAATGAATAATGGAGACGTAAAAGAAGAAAGCTGTAGGTGGGAAGCGGTGTATTGCGGCCGCCTTTAGCAACACAAACACAGCCGGTGTTTAATTTTTTTACATTCCCGAAAGATGACGGTGAAGCTTTACTATGGAACAGAGCGGTCAAGCGAACACGGTTTGGATTGGACCACACACACAAAGTACAGTGTATTATGCAGTGATTATTTCGAAAGATCGTGTTTTGAAGAGGGTCCCTTGCAAAGGGCAGAGATGGGCATCGCCACCACCCGTCGACTGGTGCTGAATAAAGGTGCGGGGCCGACCTTCAGGTTGTTCAAGTACAACCATATAATCTCACTAAAACACTAGTAACACAATAAGCAGATAAGGGATTTTTCAAAATGATCCTAATAAATTTGTCTAATAACATCTGGATCTCTCCCACTGTATAGTCTTTTTTTTATCTAGTCCTTCACTCTCACTTTCCTCATCCACAAATCTTTCATCCTTGCTCAAATTAATGGGGAAATCGACCAAAATTTGCAAACTTTATCGTCGATGTGCTCTACTAAATCCTTTCAGCAAAAATATGGCAATACCGCGAAATGATCACGTATGACACATAGAATGGACCTGTTATCCCCGTTTAAATAAGACAATCTCATTTCAGTAGGCCTTTAAGAATGTATTAACTAAGTACGTAGATGATGACAAAAAGTGATTGCCAAAAAGAAAATATTTGGGATTGAGTTATAATGATGCTATATGTCGTGGCCTGTTATTCGTAGAAGCATTAAAATATGGGTTACAAAGGTTGCTAATTTTGCAGCTGTCGCGGTGAAATCTTGCGTCATTTCCGGTTGTGGTATAATCTCTAATCTGTTATCAATCTATTTGCTAATTTACTGTTAATATCCGGTTACTAACATGCTTCTATTCACACTTCTGTTGAAATTGTATCTTTGGTGTATTTTTTTCTTTTGCTTTTTGGCTATTTTACAGTACTTTTGGGCAATATTAGGATTGTGGGTATCGACTCAATA
>NC_084615.1:21464612-21489612 GCF_033978795.1 Nerophis ophidion
TCCCCTTTTTGTGGCCAAACAGCTAAATTTGTGTTTCATCCGACATCACATGGACATATAATGTTTGATTGAAAGCTAAACAAAAGTTATGACAAAGCGGAATGGAATTTTACACTTACAAACTGTAGAATATATAAAAAATATAACACATTTTAATTGAGAAAAAAAAAAGTCGCAAAGGGAGCATTTCCTAACAAGACATCACACAGTCCATTGCATCTAAAAAAAAAAAAAAAACTATAAACACACAATAAAAATGCAATTTAACTCCAAATTTAAACTAATAGATGACTTTCCGGACTTTTCCCTGCAATTAGGGCAGTTTTTCAGCCTCTTCACTCGCCGCCCACGCATAATGACACACTTAAGCCCGAACTCGTTTTACAGACCAGGGGCCACGGCGTTCAAAACCCACTGCAATGTGCGGCGTGCAAAAAAAAAAAAAAAGCTTGCTTCTTTTCTCCCGGCCGCATTTGTTTTCATTAGACGGGATCGGTCAGCAGTCTGGACCCTGGCTTCCAGTAATAGAGCGTACAATTGCGGGGCCCATTATAGACTCCCAGTGAAATAAATGATATATTGATCTAAAATATTCAACTCTCTGAACCGCCTTGCTACTACTGCCGGGGCCCGAAGTCTTGTTACACGTCTCCTTTAGGGAATACTCAAGGTTGCTATTTTGTTTTTTTTTCCCTTGTCGGGTGGAACTCTGCGGCGGTTTATGTGCAGAGCCTGAAGACACTGCAAAAAGTCAGTCGTCAAAAACAAGAAAAAAAATACAAAAATTAGAAGTATTTTATTGTAAACTAAGCAAAATTATCTGCCAATAGAACAAGAACATTAGGCTTGTCAAGACTTTCCTAAACAAGTACAATTAGCTAGCCTCAATGATCAAAAATACCTTATAATAAGTATATTCTCACTAATAACGTGTGCACTTTTCGTGGTAGAAAAAAAATATATATTTTTGCTCAATATGTTGAAAAATATTCTTTTTTTTTTTGTTTCTTTTTTGTTAAAAAAAAAACAAAAATGTATATATATATATATATATATATACAAGTACAGCCCATTTATCATTTATATATATGTATATATGTATGTATATATGTATATATATATATGCATATATATATATATATATATATATATATATATATATATCCATATATACATATATATATATATATATATATATATATATATATATATATATATATATATGTATATATATATATATATATATATATATATATATATATATATATATATATATATATATACATATATATATATATATATATATATATTTACATACTTGAACATGAGTGAGAGGAAGTTTACACTTATTCAATCCCACCCCTTTTCTTTAAATCCTAAATCACTCTGAGCTAGAATAGGTTGACCATATTTTGAAATCCCGAAGAGGACACATATATATGCGTGCCAAGGCCAGAACTCTGTGAAAATTTGCCAATGATACTTGAACTTGCTTTATAAATAATATATTTATTTAAATAAAGCATTTTTTTCTCCTCTGTTGGCGCTAGGAATTTTCAAAATGGGGCCCCATGGACCCCATCAAGTCATAAAAATGGGGTCCCACAGTAAATTGCTTGGGTCATGAAATGATGATAATGGTGTGCCATGGCATACATACATTTTATATTTAACGCTTAAATCTCTACATCAACTTCAGATCTATTCCTCATTTCAGTTTTAGTTTTTTTTATAATGTTTTTTTTCGTTTAATTGTTTTCCGCCCTTTTTAGTCAAACAAAACATTTTTTTTATGACAAACACACAAAATATGTAAAATCTTCCACCAAAATTATTTTTCAAAGTGGAATATTCGATGTGACGTAATCGGGGTTGAGGGGGTAGCGGGGGTTGTATAGTGTAGCGTCCCGGAGGCGTTAGTGCTGCAAGGGCTTCTGGGTATTTGTTCTGTTGTGTTTATGTTGTGTTACGGTGCAGATGTTCTCCCGAAATGTGTTTATCATTAGTAAAGTCCCTAAGTGCATTATTATTTTTTTTTAACATGCCTCAAAAGAGCAGCTTGGAATTTTGGACATGCTCTCCCTGAGAGAGCATGAGGAGGTTGAGGGGGGAGGGGTGTATACTGTAGCGTCCTGAAAGAGTTAGTGCTGCTATAGTTTCCGGGTATTTTTCTGTTGTGTTTATGTTTTGTTACGGTGCAGATGTTCTCCCGAAATCTGTTTTCTCATTCTTATTTGGTGTGGGTTCACAGTGTGTCACATATTTGTAACAGTGTTAAAGTTGTTTATACGGCCACCCTCAGTGTGGCCTGTTTGACTGTTGACCAAATATGCCTTGATTAGCAACCCCTTCTTAACCCTGTACTTATTTTGAAAATACACGCAACCCTGACTCAAAACGCCGGATATTTGAGGCATTTAGGAAACCCCGCCCATCTATATTTTTTTGTTTGTTTGTCTTCAACCCTTTTTTGTCAAACCAAAATGTTTTTTTTTTCATGGCAAACACACAAAATATATATAATCTTCCACCAAAATTATTTTTCAAAATGGAATATTTGATGTGACGTAATCAGGGTTGAGGTGGGGGCGGTAGGGGGCAGCGGGGGGTGTATAGTGTAGCGTTGTAGAGTTAGTGCTGCAAGGGATTGTGGGTATTTTTTCTGTTGTGTTTATGTTGTGTTACGGTGCGAATGTTCTCCCGAAATGTGTTTAGTCGTTCTTGTTTTGTGTGGGTTCACAGTGTGGCGCATATTTGTAATAGTGTTTAAGTTGTTCATACGGCCACCCTCAGTGTGACATGTATGGCTGTTGAACAAATATGCCTATCAGCAGCCAATCCACTATCTCGCCCTCACTAATCCTGCTGCGTGCGCACACCTTCACAATTTTCTTTGGTTTCTTCAACCCCTTCTTAATCCTGTACTTATATTGAAAATACACGAAACCCTGACTCAAAACGCCGCACATTTGAGGCATTTAAGAAACCCCGCCCAGACAGCCCGGACAGGCCCATAAAAGAGGTTATATCCGGGTAAAAGAGGACGTATGGTCAGTCTAAGCTGGAACTAACTATTCACTCAATTTTTTTGTTTGTTTGTTTGTCTTCCGCCTTTTTTTGTCAAACCAAAATGTTGTTTTTTTTTCATGGCAAACACACAAAATATGTAAAATCTTCCGCCAAAATTATTTTTCAAAAAGGAATATTTGATGTGACGTAATCAGGGTTGAGGTGGGGCGGTAGGGGGTAGCGGGGGGTGTATAGTGTAGCGTCGTAGAGTTAGTGCTGCAAGGGGTGGTGGGTATTTTTTCTGTTGTGTTTATGTTGTGTTACAGTGCAGATGTTCTCCCGAAATGTGTTTAGTCGTTCTTGCTTGGTGAGGGTTCACAGTGCGGCGCATATTTGTAACAGTGTTAAAGTTGTTTATGCGGCCACCCGTCAGGTTGACCAAATATGCCTATCAGCAGCCAATCCACTATCTCGCCCCCACTAATCCTGCTGCGTGCGCACACCTTCACAATTTTCTCTGTTTCTTCAACCCCTTCTTAACCCTGTACTTATATTAAAAATACACGCAACCCTGACTCAAAACACTAGACATTTGAGGCATTTAAGAAACCCCGCCCAGACAGCCCGTACAGTCCCTTAAAAGAGAAGAGGACGTATGGTCAGTGTAATTTAGAACTACCTGTTCACTCTATATATACAAACTTCATGAACTTGGAAAATCTGCTTAGTGAGAAGAATTATGCAATCAGACAGAAAATAAACAAATATCAACCATTATTTGAGATAATTATTGTTACTTAGATTTCAGTTTTTGCAGTGCGGGAGGAGAGGCGCACGTACGTGTAGGCTAAATGTTGACTTTGAACGACTCCAAATGTGGCGCCGATGCTATTTCTGCAGGAGGGTGCCGTTAAGCATTAATTAAAATCTCCAGAACGGGGAGCTCACAGGAGTTTGAGATTAAACTCTCCATACAGTGTGATGAAACAGAGCAGTCAGCAAGTGATGCGTGCAGGCCGCACTGGCGACTTGATTAAAGAGTGTCTGCTGTTGGATGCTAGTCTGCTGTGTTGTTGGGGGGGGGGGGGGTCTGACTTGGATCTTAAGGGGGTGAGGAAGTGTTTTTAATTTGGGTCATCTCCCAGTCTGCATGGGGCCGAAAGAAGGAGATGCGGCTAATCTGGAAAAAAATAAATAAAAAAAGGCATATGTTGTACTGGCTACCCACCTGAATTAATTGCCCTAATTCTTCCAAATACAAGAAGGGGTGGGTTTGGCGGGGGGGGTAAGCGGCGATGTGGCGTGTTATCCCGGCAACACGCGGTCTTGGAGGATTGAGGCTGCCTGTCAAAATGACAGGTCAAAGCTTAATTGCTTTAAAAAGGCAGAACACGCACACGCTCCATGTGAAGGGGGGGGGGGGGGGGGGGGGGGGTCACCACGGTTACACGCGGGCACGTGTACGACCACGCCGGCAGGAGTCGGGAGGTGCGTGTGTGCGCGTGCGTGCCGCCGGGGGAGAGTGAAAGGATGAACGACGCCATGACAACGGCAACAAAGGGAGGGAGCGTTGGGGTGGAATAACAAACAGCAGTGCAGGCACTGAATACCGGGGGGGTCAAAACATTTTTTTTTCCATCCATCCATTTTCTACCGCTTGTCCCTTTTGGGGTAGCGGGGGGTGCTGTAGCCTATCTCATCTACATTTTGGCGGAAGGCCCAGTACACCCTGGACAATACATACATACATATTTATATATATATATGTATACATACACACATACTAATTATATATATATGTATGTATATATATATATATATATATATATATATATATATATATACTGCAATGAGGTAGCGACTTGTCCAGGGTGTACCCTGTCTCCCGCCCGATTGTAGCTGAGATATATATATGTGTATATATATACATATATATACATATACATATATAGACGTAAACATACATATTTATATATATATATATATATATATATATATATATATATGAGATGGCGACTTGTCCAGGGTGTGAACCGCCTTCTGCCTGATTGTAGCTGAGATAGGCCCCAGCGCCCCCCGCGACCCCAAAAGAGAGTAAGCGGTAGAAAATGGATGGGATATATATATATATATATATATATATATATATATGTATATATATATATATATACACACATACATATATATATATATATATATACATACATATATATATATACATACATATATATACACACATACATATATATATATATATATATATATATATATATATATATATATATATATATGTATATATATATATATTTATATATATATATATATATATATATATATATATATATATATATATATATATATATATATATCCCATCCATTTTCTACCGCTTACTCCCTTTTGGGGTCGCGGGGGGCGCTGGGGCTTATCTCAGCTACAATCGGGCAGAAGGCGGTTTACACCCTGGACAAGTCACCATCTCATATATATTCTCAGCTACAATACACACATATATATATATATATATATATATATATATATATATATATATATATATATATGTACATATATATATATATATATATATATATATATATATATATATATATATATATATATATATATATATATATATATATGTACATATATATATATATATATATATATATATATATATATATATATATATATATATATATATATATATATATATATATATATATATATATATATATATATATATATATATATATATATATATATACTGCGATGAGGTGGCGACCCCTCCAGGGCTGAGATAAGAGGCACCAGCGCCCCCCGCGACCCCAAAAGGGAATCAGCGGTAGAAAATGGATGGGATATATATATATATATATATATATATATATATATATATATATATATATATAAATAAATAATATTTACAATATTAACTATGAGTGATAAAATGCTGAATAATGACATCATATGTCAATAGCAGCTACCCTTTCCATCTTAAATATCTAAAAACATTATTTGGGAATGTCCAGCGGGCCAGACTGAAAAGTTTAATTTGCCCTGAATATCTTAAAATATATTTTTTTGACCACAGCGCAAGTTGCTATGTAGAGTGGGGATTTCCATCATTTTCAGCAGACCGCATTATGGAATGTTTATTTCCCCACCTTTCTTCCTCCCTTGAGGCCATTTGAATCCCTTCCCTACTGTAGGTTGTTTGCATCACCAAAAAGCAATAAAGCTATACAATAACAGCAACCACTAATATAGTGATATGCCTGTTATTATACCCTCTATGTGCATCAAACTCGTCAATCCCTGCATCGTGTTGACTGCTAGCCGTCACTATGGTTACCGACATCCTGAAAAATATAGCCGGCCGACCGATTGTTTTCATTTCCACATATAAGATTATTCAGTTTTCCTTATTATTCTAATAATATTTGACCCAAACCTGAATTGATGATTTAATTAAAGACCTACTGAAACCCACTACTACCGACCACGCAGTCTGATAGTTTATATATCAATGATGAAATATTAACATTGCAACACATGCCAATACGGCCGGTTTAGTTTACTAACTTGCAATCTTAAATTTCGCACGGAAGTATCATGCTAAAACGTGACATCACGCATTGTAGAGGACATTTTGTTCCAGCACTGTTCACAGCTATAAGTCGTCTCTTTTCATCGCATAATTCCACAGTATTATGGACATCTGTGTTGCTGAATCTTTTGCCATTTGTTCAATGAATAATGGAGACGTAAAAGAAGAAAGCGGTAGGTGGGAAGCGGTGTATTGCGGCCGCCTTTAGCAACACAAACACAGCCGGTGTTTAATTTTTTTACATTCCCGAAAGATGACGGTGAAGCTTTACTATGGAACAGAGCGGTCAAGCGAACACGGTTGGATTGGACCACACACACAAAGTACAGTGTATTATGCAGTGATTATTTCGAAAGATCGTGTTTTGAAGAGGGTCCCTTGCAAAGGGCAGAGATGGGCATCGCCACCACCCGTCGACTGGTGCTGAATAAAGGTGCGGGGCCGACCTTCAGGTTGTACAAGTACAACCATATAATCTCACTAAAACACTAGTAACACAATAAGCAGATAAGGGATTTTTCAAAATGATCCTAATAAATTTGTCTAATAACATCTGGATCTCTCCCACTGTATAGTCTTTTTTTTTATCTAGTCCTTCACTCTCACTTTCCTCATCCACAAATCTTTCATCCTTGCTCAAATTAATGGGGAAATCGACCAAAATTTGCAAACTTTATCGTCGATGTGCTCTACTAAATCCTTTCAGCAAAAATATGGCAATACCGCGAAATGATCACGTATGACACATAGAATGGACCTGTTATCCCCGTTTAAATAAGACAATCTCATTTCAGTAGGCCTTTAAGAATGTATTAACTAAGTACGTAGATGATGACAAAAAGTGATTGCCAAAAAGAAAATATTTGGGATTGAGTTATAATGATGCTATATGTCGTGGCCTGTTATTCGTAGAAGCATTAAAATATGGGTTACAAAGATTGCTAATTTTGCAGCTGTCGCGGTGAAATCTTGCGTCATTTCCGGTTGTGGTATAATCTCTAATCTGTTATCAATCTACTTGCTAATTTACTGTTAATATCCGGTTACTAACATGCTTCTATTCACACTTCTGTTGAAATTGTATCTTTGGTGTATTTTTTTCCTTTGCTTTTTGGCTATTTTACAGTACTTTTGGGCAATATTAGGATTGTGGGTATCGACTCAATACCTAGTTTTGGCCCTGCTAATGTTCATACTAGAGTTGTCCCGATACCAATATTTTGGTACTGGTGCCAAAATGTATTTTGATACTTTTCTAAACAAAGGGGACCAAAAAAAATGGCATTATTGGAATTATTTTGACAAAAAAATCTTAGGGTACATTAAATATGTGTTCTTATTGCAATGTTGTCTTTAAATGAAATAATGAACCTACTAGACAACTTGTCTTTTGGTAGTAAGTAAGTAAACAAAAGCTCCTAATTTGTCTGCTGACGTATGCAACAATGGTAAAGGACGACATACTAATAATGGTAAGGGACAGAATACCAATGATGATAATAGACAATATACCTACAATGGTAATGGAAAACATACCAATAATGGTAGGGGGTCAGTATACCAACAATAGTAATGGACAACATACCAATAATGGTAAGGGACAAAACACCAACGATGTAATTGACAATATACCAACAATGGTAATGGACAGCATACCAATAATGGTAAGGGACAAAATGCCAATGATGGTAATAGACAACATAGCAATAATGGTAATGGCCAACATACCAATAATGGTAAGGGACACAATTGCAACAATGATAATAGACAATATACCTACAGTGGTAATGGAAAACATACCAATAATGGTAGGGGCCAAAATACGAACAATGGCAATGGACAACATACCAATAATGGTAAGGGACAAAATATCAACTATGGTAATAAATAACATAGCAATAATAGTAATGAACAGCATACCAATAATGGTAATAGACAATATACTGACAATGGTAATGGACAGCATACCAATAATGGTAATATACAATATACCAAAAATGTTAATGGACAGCATACCAATAATGGTAAGGGACAGACTACCAACAATGGTAATAGACAACATAGCAATAATGGTAATGGACAAAATATAAATAATGGCAATAAACAATATATCAACAATGGTAATGGACCAGATAACAATAATGGTAATAAACAAAATACCAACAATGGTAATAGACAATGTAGCAATAATGGTAATAAACAGCATACCAATTATGGTATGGGACATAATACCAACAATGGTAAAATACAAAATAGCAATAATGGTAATAGACAACATAGCAATGATGGTAATGGACAATATACCAATAATGGTAATAAAAAATATACCAACCATGGTAATAGACAATATGCCAACAATGGTTATTGACAACATACCAACAATGGTTATAGACAACATAGCAATAATGGTAATAAACAACATACCAATTATGGTAAGGAACATAATAACAACAGTGGTAATATACAACACAACAATAATGGTAATAGACAGCATATCAATTATGGTAAGGGACAACATACCAACAATGGTAATAGACAATATACCATCCATCCATCATCTTCCGCTTATCCAAGGTCGGGTCGCGGGGATAAACAGCCTAAGCAGGGAAACCCAGACTTCCCTCTCCCCAGCCACTTCGTCTAGCTCTTCCCGGGGGATCCCGAGGCGTTCCCAGGCCAGCCGGGAGACAAACTGTTCCCAACGTGTCCTGGGTCTTCCCCGTGGCCTCCTACCGGTTGGACGTGCCCTAAACACCTCCCTAGGGAGGCGTTCGGGTGGCATCCTGACCAGATGCCCGAACCACCTCATCTGGCTCCTCTCGATATGAAGGAGCAGCGGCTTTACTTTGAGTTCCTCCCAGATGGCAGAGCTTCTCACCCTATCTCTAAGGGAGAGCCCCGCCACACGGCGGAGGAAACTCATTTCGGCCGCTTGTACCCGTGATCTTATCCTTTCGGTCATGACCCAAAGCTCATGACCATAGGTGAAGATGGGAACGTAGATCGACCGGTAAAGTGAGAGCTTTGCCTTCCGGCTCAGCTCCTTCTTCACCACAACGGATCGATACAACGTCCACATTACTGAAGACGCCGCACCGATCCGCCTGTCGATCTCACGATCCACCCTTCCCCCACTCGTGAACAAGACTCCTAGGTACTTGAACTCTTCCACTTGGGGCAGGGTCTCCTCGCCAACCCGGAGATGGCATTCCACCCTTTTCCGGGGGAGAACCATGGACTCGGACTTGGAGGTGCTGATTCTCATTCCGGTCGCTTCACACTCGGCTGCGAACCGATCCAGCGAGAGCTGAATATCCCGGTCAGATGAAACCATCAGGACCACATCATCTGCAAAAAGCAGAGACCTAATCCTGCGGTCACCAAACCGGAACCCTTCGACGCCTTGACTGCGCCTAGAAATTCTGTCCATAAAAGTTATGAACAGAATCGGTGACAAAGGACAGCCTTGGCGGAGTCCAACCCTCACTGGAAATGTGTTCGACTTACTGCCGGCAATGCGGACCAAGCTCTGGCACTGATCGTACAGGGAACGGACCGCCACAATCAGACAGTCCGATACCCCATACTCTCTGAGCACTCCCCACAGGACTTCCCGAGGGACACGGTCGAATGCCTTCTCCAAGTCAATATACCAACAATGCCCATCCATCCATTTTCTACCGCTTATTCCCTTTTGGGGTCGCGGGGGGCGCTGGCGCCTATCTCAACTACAATCGGGCGGAAGGCGGGGTACACCCTGGACAAGTCGCCACCTCATCGCAGGGCCAACACAGATAGATAGACAACTTTCACACTCACATTCACACACTAGGGCCAATTTAGTGTTGCCAATCAACCTATCCCCAGGTGCATGTCTTTTGGAAGTGGGAGGAAGCCGGAGTACCCGGAGGGAACCCACGCATTCACGGGGAGAACATGCAAACTCCACACAGAAAGATCCCGAGCCTGGATTTGAACCCAGGACTGCAGGAACTTCGTATTGTGAGGCAGACGCACTAACCCCTCTTCCACCGTGAAGCCCATATACCAACAATGATTATAGACAAAATACCAACAATGGTTATAGACAACATAGCAATAATGGTAATAGACAGCATATAAATTATGGTAAGGAACATAATACCAACAATGGTAATATACAACACAACAATAATGGTAATAGACAGCATATAAATTATGGTAAGGGACATAATACCAACAATGGTAATAGACAATATGCCAACAATGGTAATAGACAACATACTAACAATGGTATCTGACAAAATACCAACAATGTTAAAAGACAACATAGCAATAATGGTAATAAACAACATACCAATTATAGTAAGGGACAAAATACCAAAAATGGTAATAAACAACATAACAATAATGGTAATGGACAACATACCAATTATGGTAAGGGACAGAACACCAACAATTGTAAAAATATACCAACAATGGTAATAGACAACATAGCAATATTGGTAATAGACAAAAAACAACAATGGTAATTGTCAATATACCAACAATAATAATGGACAACATACCAATTATGGTAAGGGACAGAATACCAACAATGGTAATAAACAACATACCAATAATGGTAATGGACAACATACCTATAATTATAATAGACAATACTCCAACAATGGTAATAGACAATGTACCAACAATGTTAATAGACAGAATACCAACAATGGTAATAAACAACATACCAATAATGGTAATGGACAACATACCTATAATTGTAATAGACGGCGACGGCGCAGTGGGGAGAGTGGCCGTGCGCAACCCGAGCGTCCCAGGTTCAATTCCCACCTAGTACCAACCTCGTCACGTCCGTTGTGTCCTGAGCAACACACTTCCCTTGCTCCTGATGGGTACTGGTTGGCGCCTTGCATGGCAGCTCCCTCCATCAGTGTGTGAATGGGTAAATGTGGAAGTAGTGTCAAAGCGCTTTGAGTACCTTGAAGGTAGAAAAGCGCTATACAAGTACAACCCATTTATCATTTATTTAGTCCAACAATGGTAATAGACAATGTACCAACAATGTTAATAGACAGAATACCAACAATGGTAATATAAAACATAGCAAAAAAGGTAATAGACAATCTACCAATAATGGTAAGGAAACATTGTGCATATGTAACACTGTGAGACAAGGTACAACAGCAAGACAAATTAAAGACCCTCATCTCTATATTTCAAGCAGACCCAATGTTTGCACAACAGTTTAAATCGATGAATAGTTTGGCTTTGCTTGTGTTGTAAGTCCAGTTTGTTCCAGAGTTGTACTCCGCATACAGACACACAAAAACCTTTACGAGTGGTTTAAGCTCCCGGCAAGGAAAAATATCCAAAACCTCTCAAGTTAAAAGAGCCTGCACTCGTGTTATAAAAATAACATTGTAGGTTAGGCAGCAATAATTTGGTAAATGCTTTATGTAAGATTTGTCATGTATTATATTTAACAAAATCATCAAATATGAGCATTTTTGATGGCATAAACAGATTATCAATATATTCTAAAAAAAACAACAACATTGTGAATGAGTCACATTGCGTATTCCCCCATACTTAAGGTATGGCAGTACCAAGGTGAGAGTGTAGAGTACAGAGTGCAATTAAAAAAAGGCAGGCCTGGGCAATTATTTTGACTCAAGGGCCAAATTTTGAGAAAAAAAAATGTGTCTGGGGGCCGGAATATTTTACATTATTTTTTACTGAATGAGACACCCAGAATGTACATGAAAGTAAAGAATGTGGGTTTTACAATATTGACTATGAACGATAAAACACTGAATATTGACAAGATAAATTATATTGGTATTTTCCAGAAGCAGTATAGTACCGTTTTAAATTATTTAATGCCGCCTTACTTTAATAGTACCGATATACCAGGCCTTGGCAATTATTTTGACCAGGGGGGAAACATTTTGAGAAAAAAATGCGTCTGGATTTTAAGAAAGACTAATACAAACCTCACAATAATGTCTATCTGAATGCTAAAAACCTTATGACAAACTGCCTTAAAAACAAAACAAAAAAACAAAAACGTAATGGAATTTTAAATTGTTTTACTGAATGAGACACCCAGAATGTACATGAACGTAAAGAATGTGGGTTTTACAATATTAACTATGAACGATAAAACACTGAATGATTACAAAACAAATAATATTGGCATTTTTTAGAAGCAGTATAGTACCGTTTTCAATTCTTTACTGCCGCGGTACTTTATTAGTACCGGTATACCATGCCTTGGCAATTATTTTGACCAGGGAGGGGGAACATTTTGAGAAAAAAATGTGTCTGGATGTTTAGGAAGACTAATACAAAACCTCAAAATAATATCTATCTTCATGCTAAAAACGTTATGACAAACTGCCTTAAAAACAAAACAAAACAAAAAACGTAATGGAATTTTACTGAATGAGACACGCATAATGTACATGAAAGTAAAGAATTTGGGTTTTACAATATTAACTATGAACGATAAAACACTGAATATTGACAAGATAAATAATATTGGTATTTTCCAGAAGCAGTATAGTACCGTTTTCAATTCTTTACTGCCGCCGTACTTTATTAATACCTGTATACCATGCCTTGGCAATTATTTTAACCAGGAAGGGGAACATTTTGAGAAAAAAATGTGTCTGCATTTTTAGGAAGACTATGACAAAACCTCACAATAATATCTATCTGAATACTGAAAACGTTATGACAACCAGCCTTAAAAAAAAAAAAAAAAATAGAAAAAAAAAAATTAAAAAAAATAATGGAATTTAAAAAATGTTTTCTGAATGAGAAACATTCAATGTACATGCATATAAAGAATGTGGGATTTACAGTATTAACTATGAACGATAAAACACTGAATATTGACAACATAAATAATATTTGTATTTTTCAGAAGCAGTGTAGAACCAATTTGAATTCTGAAGTACTGCCTTAATTTATTAGTACCGGTATACCAGGCCTGGGCATGTTATGATCCGCTGCCCGGATCATATTATGTTCAGGTTTTGAATCTTTTTTGTATTATGTTCTGCTAATATTTGACTTAGTTCCTAGTTGCACTCTCCCTCTCCCGTCAGTCGGCCTGGGTCCATTGTTTTGGGATAAGCAACAATCGCGTTAATGTTTCTGATTCCTGAATCTGTGCTAAGTGTTAGCCTTAGCTTCTCGTGCGTTCGCCACGCTGCTCTAGGGTTTCCTGAATCTATGCTAAGTGTTAGCATTAGCTTCCCGTGCATTCGGCACGCATTTATTTTGTTTATTTCCGCTCGTTTTCTACTGTGTCTTATCTTTACGTTGTCTTCCGGAGTGTCCTTTGCATCCCTGGGGAGAACTAAATCCTGCATCACAATGCGCCACATAGAAATCGTTTTTCATAATCGAATCACTTGTTTATTTTTCAACAAGTTTTTAGTTATTTTTTCATATCTTTTTTTCCCAAATAGTTCAAGAAAGACCACTACGAATGAGCAATATTTTGCACTGTTATACAATATAATAAAACCGGAAACTGATGACATAGTGCTGTATTTTAATGAATCTCTTTTTTTTCAACCAAAAACGCTTTGCTCCAATGAGGGGGTACTTGAATTAAAAAAAAATGTTCACAGGGGGTTCATCACTGAAAAAAGGTTGGGAACCACTGCATTAGGGCAGTGGTCCCCAACCACCGGGCCGCGGGGTACCGGGCCGTGGCCCGATTGGTACTGGGCCGCAGAAGAATTTTTTATTTAAAAAAAAAATAAAATAAAAATATATATATATATTTTTTATTAAATCAACATTAAAAACACAATATACACTTACAATTAGTGCACCAACCACAAAACGTCCCTTTTTCATGACAAAAACGTCCCTTTTTCATGACAAAGAAGAAAAAAATTAAATAAAAAAACAAACAAAAAAAAAGGACCCCCCCCCACCCCCGGGCCGCGGGACAAATTATTAAGCGTTGACCGGTCCGCGGATAAAAAAAGGTTGGGCACCACTTCATTAGGGTATAGTTTTTCTTTGTTTATGATTAAGAGGCCTTTGGAGATTTTTTTGTTTCAACGTGTCTGACATGAGTTTTTTTTAAGATAATTTACTATCGATTATCACAGTTGTAGTTATGGCCAAAGGCGCAACCCTAATTGAGATGCTCCATAGTGGAAATTGAAGACCTTTTTTCTAGAACTGGACAGTATGAAGAAAATGCATTGAGGTTTTTTTTCCGCGTGGGCTAATTTCTGCAGGTGTTACACCGCATTTGATTCATCTCACTTTATGTGTAACCGGTTATGTTAATAAGATTTCAACTCAATTTATTCAAGTGCTGATCAATGGCATGCAATCTCGCCGCCTCATGCATTATGTATTTTAATGGAACTGGCTCGCTTTATAGCTGTAACGGCTAAAGGTTAACAGTCCCAATAGGTGCGACTCCCCGAAGATTAATCTGAACTTCAAACATTTTTTTTTCCCTCTCTGCCCCCTTGCCAACATTTTCCACGAGGCGCACAACAAGAGGGAAGATTTTTTTTTTTTTTTTTTATCGTCAGTCCTTATTGGAAGAATGAAAGCAATTTATTAGCTTAAAAGTCCTTTCACGTATTAATATGAGCAGAAACGCCGGAAGACATTTTTTTATCCTACTGAAGGAGGTGATGCAGGGAGGGGAGAAGATGGAGGTTGGGACTAAGTGAGGGCAGGAAGAGAGTGCAGGCGCATCAGGGGGTGGAGGATAATGTGTGGGAGGGTAAAAGTGAAATGAGGGCTGCAAATAGGCGTAAAAAAAATCATGCACCACGCAGACATGGTCGTGATTATGCTCCTGTTTGGACGCTGGAAAAAAATGAGCGGCGACATCTTAAGCCTCGGCGCAGCTTATTATGGAAAACATCTCTAAGGGCCCTCATCTACCGCCGCTTGCCACTCCCTGCCTCAATAAAACTGCCGTGCCATTCCAAAGACGAGAGTCCCACTGGATTCGGCGAGGTAAAAAAAAAAAAAAGCCCCTCCAGTCCCCACTAAATCTCCAGAGTGGAAAACTGGGGGTGCTAGAGAAAATATCCTGCGAGGGTCACTTCACAGTTCCCCCACCCCCGTTTCATTGTCTTCTCCAGTCATCAAGACCCGCCCCCGGGCTTGGAGGGTAAACGACACGGGGGCTGTCCGGGAGATGCATCTTTCCTTTGCGAGGAAGTGCAACGTTTTGAGGCCAAAGATGCTTGTAAAAGGTGTACCGGTCAGCGTGTGTTTGGGAGCTGCACTGCAAAAAGTCAGTGTTCAAAAAGAAGAAAAAAATATATATACAAAAAATGAGGGGTATTTTATTTGAACTAAGCAAAATGATCTACCTAGAGAACAAGAAAATTTGGCTTTATAGACTCAGGCAAAATATTACTTTCCTTTTAAAACACTGTTTACTTTCAATGCCAGGCAGATTAGTTCACATTGATTCTTGTCAGGTTCAAACATCGATGAGGTTTATTGAACAAGACGAGAAGCAAGGAAATAAACAGAGACATATTTCAATTGTGCTCAATTTGAGGAGAGACGTGGCGACTGTACTCTCTGTACAGTCTTCCACCAGGCTCTGGTGAAAAATTTTACGCCACCTCTTTTTATTTGGATTTCACCTGTTTACATAACAACAGCTGTTTCTAAAGGAATGAGGGGGGGGGGGGGGGGGGGGGGTATGAAAATAGCTCTTATTTTTGGTCACATTAACAAAAAAGAAAAAGATGCCTTGGGCTTGGGCTGGTCTTGGCTCAAGCTTGGGCAGGTCTTGGATCGCAATATATAACCCCTCCCGTCTCCTGCAAAAAGTCAGTGTTCAAAAACAAGAGAAAAAAAAATACAAAAATGAGGGGTGTTTTATTTGAACTGAGCAAAATTATCTGCCAATAGAACAAGAAAATTTGGCTTTTCAGAATCAGAAAAAATATGACATTCCTTTTAAAAAAACTGTTTACTTTCAATGCCGATGATAATACGAGGCAGGTTGTGCCAGATGTATTCTTGTCAGGTTCAAACATCGATGACATCTATTTATCAAGACAAGAAGCAAGAAAAATAAACAGTGACATAATTCAATTTTGCTCAATTTGAGGAGAGACGTGGCGACTGTACTCCCTGTACAGTCTTCCACCACGCTCTGGTGGAAGATTGTATGCCACCTCTTTTTATTTGGACTTTCCCTGTTTACATAATGATAGCTAAAGGAGACAGCTCTTGTTTTTGGTCACATTAACACGAAACAAAAACATGCTTCGGGCTTGGGCTGGTCCTGGTTCGAGCCTGGATCGCAATAGATAACCCCTCCCCTCAGTTCCCATCGTACACTGCAAAAAGTCAGTGTTCAAAAACAAGAAAAAAAATACAAAAATGAGGATGTTTTATTCGAACCAAGCAAAATTATTTGCCAATAGAACAAGCAAATTCGGCTTTACAGACTAAGGCAAAATATCACTTTCCTTTTAAAAACCTTTTTACTTTCAATACCCGTGAGAATACGAGGCAGGTTATTCCAGAGGGATACAGATCTATTCTCTTCAAGTTCTAACATCAATAACATCTATTAATCAAGACAAGAAGCAAGGAAATAAACAGAGACAGAATTCAATTTTGCTCAATTTGAGGAGAGCAGTGGCGACTGTATTGTCTGTACAGTCTTCCACCACGCTCTGACGAAAGAAGGTGTAGTCTTTTTTTTTTATATATTCCCTGTTTACACAACAGCTGATTCTAAAGGAATTGGGAGTATGTAAACAAACATTGTTTTTGGTCACATTAACAAAAGAGAAAAAGACTACCTCAGGCTTGGGCTGATCCTGGCTCGAGCTTGGCCAAGTCTTAGATCACAAAAGATAACCCCCCTCCCGTCTCCTCCCATCGTACACAATGGAATTTTCCAAGCCTTTGGCCTTTTTGCAACAAATACAGCCTCTTGTCTGTTCATTGGGAACTCAGAGAATGGAACGTTGTTTGATAATTTACATACATTTTGTTGACAATAAGTATATAAAATATACCCATCCCTAGAATGTTGAGGAATAAACTATGTCCACTACAACATACAGAGATTAGGAAATTGGACACAGGCCGGACTTGAAGTCATCGCTGATCAACTCGCTGCAACCTCTCTTATGGCCTTTTAAAACCATATGGCGCCGGACATGTTGTTAGCGGAAAAAGGAGATGTGTGCGCAATATTGGGTGAACAGTGTTGCACTCCATACCAAACTACACTGACGCGGAAGATAGCCTGACCAGAGCACCGGAAGACCTTCGCAGCCTCAAACGGTAAGATGGAAGAGCACTCATCTATGTGGGATGGATGGTTGGATGTGTTCGTCAAATACAAGTCCTTGGTATCATCAACTCTAGTATCTATGGCTGTATCTGCAGCAATACTGACGTTTTGTGGATGTTGTTGTATTCCCTGTCTGCGTTCTCTGCTTAACCGTCTGATCACCACAGTGATTAGCCCAGCAGATGATAGAACTCTTCAGATGCACCTTCTGGCGGACGACAAGAAAGATGAATCTGATGACGAGGATACCTACCTGGACGGTGTTCCTGATCTGTTTCCAGACCCTGGTGACTATGTGTATAGAAAAAATACGAAAATATGATGTTGAGCTCTGACTGTAAACATAACTTGGCCCTAAATAAATGAACTATTAACTGAAAATCGCAAGAAGTTACTGGGGATAAGAAGATTCTGGGGAAGTTATGTGACGAACAGGAGGGAAATGATAGAATAATTATGTATATATTATCATCATAACTTCATACTTAAGGGCTGTTGATATAAATTATTGTGAATTGTGCTAAAGTGGTATTTTTGTATCTATGCAAGCTGTCCAGATTAGGCCTGCTGATGGCCAAGGCCAAACACCGCCGTGACACAGACAGAGCAGATACAAGGGGATATGACCTGCGTCACCTACTTTTTATTTATTCTATAATCATATATTGTGTCTAACTGGAGTTGTCGAGATTGCCCCCTTCCCTCAGCGACAGCTTCAGTGATGCAACAGGGCTTTCCGAATAAATAGATGAGGCGCGCGGGCTTGACTTTTAGAATGTAGTTTGAATCTGTGACTAGAATACAGCCACACGTGTCTCCTCATCAGCTAAATTATACTCTGTCTCTGCATGATTCCTTGCTTCTTGTCTGAATAATAGATGGCATCAGCGTTTGTATTTGACAGTAGCCAGGTACTTAGACAATAATGGATAGTAAATCTATACTTCAATACAAGCTGTGCACTGACTACTCTAAAGTACTGTATTGTTGCTTCCTTCAGAAAAAAAAAAATGTACTAAAGCGAGAAGCCACACTCGTTTACTCCAAACAGAAAGATCCCGAGCGCAGGATCGAACCCAGTAACCCTAATATAGACCACGAGACTAAAATGGTGTGCTTATTGGAAGACTCCTTGATCGCAATTGGCTGTCCAGATTTGCACAAGCAGGGCTGCTTCTATCAATTAGTGACGAAACGCCACAGAAATCCTACGAGTCCCGATTGCAAACCCGGGACATTTTTTTTTTCCGACCGTTGCTTTACCGCCAGCTAAACAAGCAGCCACAAATCAATTCAGTTGAGAAGTAATGAGAAGAAATCTGACTCGTGCAATCAAAATTTGGCAGCATTAGCAGCCATTATCATTCTGTCATTGTTGGACTTTCAACATGGATGAAAGTGGATTAATGGCGAGATGTACGACTGCGGAGGGAATAAGGGTATTTGGGCATGGTGAGTGGAAGGTTTAAAGCTGTCAGAAAATCACTTAGTCGACAAAAGATCCCAGTCGGACCCATGACGTACAACCTGGAAAGGAGCACTTGCCTGCAACCGGGGCCAGCCTTTTTAACTGGCGCCATCAGTCCTCCAGGTAATGCAATTAGATGCTCTAATATCTGGGGATGCTCTTCAAACTGCAAATGCACTTTTGCTAAATAGCATGCGCTGTAATAACCAGTGACAGCACTCAAGGAGTCGAGTAAGGGGAGGGAGAAAAAAGAAATAATTAAAGCTTTTCCCCCTGATTGGTTCAAGACAGAACTCTCGCCTTGATGAATTCATGAAGTGAAAACAGATGTCCGAGTCGATGCTTGTTTGTGCCTGGCAACACCTTTCAGGTTGAAACACAAATTAAACATGAGTTAAACATACTAATCACATCTGCCAACACCTGAAAGGGGAAACTGCACTACTTGCTAATTTACTGGTAGTATCCAAATACTTTCTGTTGTTCCATGTTTCTATCTAAGCTTACGTTAAAATGTTATCCATGGCATATTTAATTCTTCTTTTTATTTAGTTTTGGGCAATACTAGCATTGTGGGTATTGACCTAATACCGAATATGGCTCGTATTGGCCGTACTAGGGTCGCCCCGTTCCCAATATTTTGGTACCAGTACCAAAATGTATTTCGTGTGCACTTAAGATGTGACTTTAAGGTTTTACTACTTACGTATAAAATACTACACGGTCTAGCTCCATCCTATCTTGCCAATTGTATTGTACCATATGTCCCGGCAAGAAATCTGCGTTCAAAGGACTCCGGCTTGTTAGTGATTTCCAAAGCCCAAAAAAAGTCTGCGGGCTATAGAGCGTTTTCCGTTCGGGCTCCAGTACTCTGGAATGCCCTCCCGGTAACAGTTCGAGATGCCACCTCAGTAGAAGCATTTAAGTCTCACCTTAAAACTCATTTGTATACTCTAGCCTTTAAATAGACTCCCTTTTTAGACCAGTTGATCTGCCGTTTCTTTTCTTTTTCTTCTATGTCCCACTCTCCCTTGTGGAGGGGGTTCCGGTCCGATCCGGTGGCCATGTACTGCTTGCCTGTGTAACGGCTGGGGACATCTCTGCGATGCTGATCCGCCTCCGCTTGGGATGGTTTCCTGCTGGCTCCGCTGTGAACGGGACTCTCGCTGCTGTGTTGGATCGGCTTTTGACTGGACTCTCGCGACTGTGTTGGATCCATTGTGGATTGAACTTTCACAGTATCATGTTAGACCCGCTCCACATCCATTGCTTTCCTCCTCTCTAAGGTTCTCATAGTCATCATTGTCACCGACGTCCCACTGGGTCATTATTGTCACCGATGTCCCACTGGGTGTGAGTTTTCCTTGCCCTTATGTGGGCCTACCGAGGATGTCGTGGTGGTTTGTGCAGCCCTTTGAGACACTAGTGATTTAGGGCTATATAAGTAAACATTGATTGATTGATTGATTGATACTTATTGATACTTTTCTAAATGAAGGGGACCACAAAAATGGCATCTTTGGCTTTAGTTTAACCCAAAATTAAACATATGTTTCTCATTGTAATCAAAGAACGATTTAGTCCTTAAATAAAATAGTGAACATACTAGACAACTTGTCTTTTAGTATTAAATAAGTAAACAAAGACTCCTAATTAGTCTGCTGACGTATATTGTGTCATTTATCATTCTATTATTCCGTCAAAATTATAAAGGACAAGCTGTAAAAAATATAATTTTGATCTACTTGTTCATTTACTGTTAATATCTGCTTATTTTCCGTTTTAACATGTTCTATCTACACTTTTGTTAAAATGTAATAATCACTTATTCTTCTGCTGTTTTATTAGTATTGGATGATACCGCAGATTTAAGGTATCGATCCGATACGAAGTAGTTACGGGATGGAAAATTGGTCATATTCAAAGTCCTTGTGTGTCCAGGGACGTGTTTCCCGAGTTTAAAAACATAATATGAATTTTTTTAAAAAGAAAAAAAATTGTGACGATAAAAAATATTGATGTAATCATAGTAGTATTGACCAGATACACTCCTGTACTTAGTATCATTACAGTGTATGTCAAGTGTAGAGCCACTGTTGTATCCTCCTACGGTGTGCAGTGTGTAGCCTCGTCCTGCAGTGATAATGGTACTTTATTCGCCGCCATGGAAGCGAGGATTAGTGATTTAGAAGTAGCTAATAAACTGCCAGACTGCGGACCGATGTCGGTCATGAACTTGCTAGCCTTGTCTTAAAGCACCTCTTCCTAAGGGCGTTTCAGTGTTATAACTTCACCTTTATCGTTACTTTTTAGGCCAAAGTACGTCCGTTCTCCCTTTTCTGTCCACACACTGTGTCTAGTTGTAAGTACTCTGTGATTGTGTGCTGCCGGACATACCCCTCCGCTCGTAAAACCAGCAATACGCCCGTTTAAAAAAAAAAAAAAAGATAAAAAATAAAAAATGGGGGTCCGGTACTTTTCAAACAGGGTATAGGACCGTTTTCTATTCATCAGTACCGCTCTACTATACTAGTATCGGTATACCATAAAACCCTTCAACCATTATAGATAGATAGATAGATTGATGGATAGATAAATAGATAGATGGATGGATAGATATATAGATAGATAGGTAGATGGATGGATGGATGGATAGATAGATAGATAGATAGATAGATAGATAGATAGATAGATAGATAGATAGATAGATAGATAGATAGATAGATAGATAGATAGATAGATAGATAGATAGATGGATGGATGGATGGATAGATGGATAGATTGATTGATAGATAGTACTGATAGATAGACAGTATTGATTCCTTCAGGAGAGTTCCCTCAGGAAAAAAAAATGTATGTATATATATATATATATATATATATATATATATATATATATATATATATATATATATATATACATATATATATATATATATATATATATATATATATATATATATATATATATATATATATATATATGTATATATATATATAAATGATAAATGGGTTGTACTTGTATAGCGCTTTTCTACCTTCAAGGTACTCAAAGCGCTTTGACACTACTTCCACATTTACCCATTCACACACACATTCACACACTGATGGAGGGAGCTGCCATACAAGGCGCCAACCAGCAACCATCAGGAGCAAGGGTGAAGTGTCTTGCTCAGGACACAACGGACGTGACGAGGTTGGTTCTAGGTGGGATTTGAACCAGGGAGCCTCGGGTTGCGCACGGCCTCTCTACCACTGCGCCACACCGTCCCTATATATATATATATATATATATATATATATATATATATATATATATATATATATATATATATATATATATATATATATATATATATATATATATATATATATATATATATATATTAACACATCCAACATGTACGTAGGATTAACCGAAGGAGCATTTATAACCAGATGGAATAATCACAAGGCCTCCTTTAGAAACCAGACTTTGCGGAATTCTACAGAACTCAGCAAGCACATTTGTAACCTCAAATATTCAATAACATGGCAAATTCTTGCATCCAGCACACCTTACAACAGTGGTAATAAAAGATGCAACCTATGCTTAAAAGAGAAACTGTTTATTATATATCATCCAGATCTGTCATCCCTCAACAAGCGCAGTGAAATCATTTCAACATGCCGCCACAGACAGAAACACCTCCTAGGTAACACATGAGCCAATCACCACACCCTACGCCTACCTGTACCCACCCACTCTGTGCCCTATATAAACCATTGTATGTGAATGGTTCCATTAAAATCTCCTGATGATTGAGGGAACCCCTCATGAAGCAGTTCTGTAGAGATGAAGTAGTCTTGTGATTTTTCCCACACCTACATATATATATATATATATATATATATATATATATACTTGTTTATTTTTCAACAAGTTTTTAGTTATTTTTTCATATCTTTTTTTCCCAAATAGTTCAAGAAAGACCACTACGAATGAGCAATATTTTGCACTGTTATACAATATAATAAAACCGGAAACTGATGACATAGTGCTGTATTTTAATGAATCTCTTTTTTTTCAACCAAAAACGCTTTGCTCCAATGAGGGGGTACTTGAATTAAAAAAAAATGTTCACAGGGGGTTCATCACTGAAAAAAGGTTGGGAACCACTGCATTAGGGCAGTGGTCCCCAACCACCGGGCCGCGGGGTACCGGGCCGTGGCCCGATTGGTACTGGGCCGCAGAAGAATTTTTTATTTAAAAAAAAAATAAAATAAAAATATATATATATATTTTTTATTAAATCAACATTAAAAACACAATATACACTTACAATTAGTGCACCAACCACAAAACGTCCCTTTTTCATGACAAAAACGTCCCTTTTTCATGACAAAGAAGAATATATATATATATATATATATATATATATATATATATATATATATATATATATATATATATATATATATATATATATATATATATATATAAAAAAGATAAAAAATAAAAAATGGGGGTCCGGTACTTTTCAAACAGAGTATAGGACCGTTTTCTATTCATCAGTACCGCGCTACTATACTAGTATCGGTATATACTAGTATATACCGATATATATATATATATATATATATATATATATATATATATATATATATATATATATGTATGTAGGTGTGTATGTATATATGTATATTTACTGATTGTATGTGTGAATGTATATATGTATATTTACAGTATGTATATATATATATATATATATATATATATATATATATATATATATATATATATATATATATATATATATATATATATATATATATATATATATATATATACATACTGTACATCTGACAACTCGCTTGTTTTCTCTACCACTGGCACACTTTGGGTCTTACTTGACGAGAAGCCGCCCGGTAAGGAATCGAGCTCTCTTAGGTCCTGTTTTTTTTTGTTTGTTTGTTTTTTCCTTTTCTCTGGGTGAGACGCAAAACCAGCTATTTGAGTAGCCCCGGGGTCGCAAAAGGTGGCAATAATCTTGCTCTCATGTCACATTCAAGGCTGCCCATGGGAGACATGAGGACAGCCACCTTGCTGAAGAAACACACACACACACACACACACACATGCTGGTTATCATTTGGAATGGGGACCAAGTTGTTGATCAGGACTTGTGGGGGCCACCCTTTCTACAGGTTGTGGAGGCATACAAAAAATAGGTAAAAATGGCCACTGCCCAGTTAGCTCATATACGTCTTTAAATCTCTGGATTGATGAAGTAATGTGCTGATCGTTCTTACTGGGGGCCCTGGGGAAAAAGAGTTAATTTGGTTCATGGGGACTGCATTTAAATATTTTTGCATAATTCACACAAATGTGTACGTGACTACCGAGGACCATTTAAAACAAACCCCAAAAAAAATCAAATTAAATACGACATGATCCTCAGAATACAGCACTACAGCTGTCTACTTACTGTTACGCCTGTTAGGCATAGTGATGTCGGGTTCGATTCCCTCGAGGATGCGTCGAAAATTGAACACAGCAAAAGGTATGAACTAATGATTTATTTAACAAAAGGTGCTAGAGAACAAAAATACTGGAGCTAA